>NC_084735.1:60989925-61067425 GCF_033978785.1 Entelurus aequoreus
GTGTCTTTCATCATTTCGCTGCGCTGTTACTTCATGATTGGGTCACATATGAACATTCCATTGCTGTAAACGTGATCACTGTCATGTAAGTTGCTGCAGCAGCTAGTTCACACGCTCGCTTTAGATCGGTTCTAAAGATATATGCTAATTATGAGCTACATGGTAAAAACAAGATCATAGTGACTGTGAAGTCATCATTTGGTCAGAGGTCCGGATCCGGCGCATGTCGATATGCACCTATTAGTACGTTCTTTTTCCATCTTGGTCCTGCTCCTCGCAGCACGACACGGCAGACAGCCCCGCCGTCTGTGTTGTGGCCGTGTCTTGGCTTGCTGACAGGAGAAGCCTGATTTAGCTCACAGTTAAGACATATTCTTTAGAACCTATCCAAAATGAGCGTGTGAACTGGCTGCTGCAGCGACTGAACATGATATTGACCGTGTTGTTTCAGTGTTGTGCCGTCAGGGCCAGCAAGGCCTTCTCTGCTGGCCTAACATAACCAGAAATCATGATCATAATTAAAGATAAAAGTTATTTTTTATTTACTTTCCCTAAATATCTAAAATTATTCATATTCTCTTCATGTCATATTATGCTCCTTCCAGTGCTGTTGTTTTTATGTTAGAGTTTGTATCCAATCATAATTCAGCTTGCTTATGTTGCCATGCTGTATGAAATCTGCCCGGGGCCTTCACAATCAACAATGCAGGCATCTGTGCACTGTAAGTGAACGGACACATAGAGTTGATAGACAGTTGCGATAGCCAATCAGATCACTAGTTGTGATCTGAATAGGAATAGGCCGAAAATAGGAAGTGGCACAGGAGCCATATGAGCCATAGAAAGCCACAGAAAACTCGCCGGTACTCACAAAGAAGGAGAGCAACATGTTGATTAGATGGCATATATATATTTGCAAGGCCATTTTCAGGAAGGATACTTAAGAGAAACTATGTCTTGTGAGACGAGGTCGGCGATGAAATGAGGAAAAGCCCGCCATTTCCACTCGAATCAACCGACTACAAGGGACTATACAGGGTTGAATGGGTCCTACAAATTGTGAGTTCAAATATTGTATTTCTTTATTTTTTCACGTTTAAAATGTATTTTGCAATTTTAATTTTGACAGTACCACATAAGATATGTTGTAATTGCTGAAGCGGGTTTATTGATTTTTAAATGCGCCAGAAAATAACCCGTTTTGTACACTGTTGTAGTGTGTAAATGTGTTTCTGTATAGTATTTCTCCAGCAATGGTCATGTGGGGACATAAATTATGGTATTTTGAGAGGTAATCATTGAAGTCGGACATCACTGAAGGACTAGGTGGGAAACGCACGGCCCGCCACTGCGTTGTTTACAGCAATGGAATGTTCATATGTGACACAATCATGACGTAACAACGCAGCGAAATGATGAACAACACATAAAAATAGAAATACTGTCGGTGTATTCATGCATACTGTCTCGGTGTAGAAATTAATTCTATTCATTGTCAAATTCGGAAGTGAAGCGGTCAGCTGTTTGAGTGTCTTGATTTCAAATATTTCTTTATGCAACACACCATGCACACTCAAACGTTTGGAGTTATCATTTTTAACAATATGGATTTTTATCGGCATTCATTTGTCATTAATTATCTGTAATGTTTCCTTCTTCTGCAGTAAAAAAGATGTTGGTGTGCCGTGCACTGAGAGGCAGAGATGTGGGAACAGCTTTGTGGATGAGAAAAGTTGACATTTCTATAAATATTCATCTTTACACTTGGCGAGAGATTTCGCGCTCGAATTTGTATTTAAGATTGAGATTAAGATTTAACATTTAGTTTAGATTTAACATTTAGTTTAGATTTAACATTTAGATTTACATTTAACATTTATATTTATATTTAACATTTAGGTCTAAATTCAACATTTAGCACTTACATTTAGATTTTGATTTAACATGTGGATTTAGATTCAACATTTAGATTTACATTTACATTATTACTGTAATCTAAGTTTAACATTTAAGTTTACATTCAAATATTTAAATTACCGTATATTTGACATTAGGTTTAGATTTAGACTTAAGTTTGACAGTTAGATTTAGATTTAATATTTAGATTTACATTTACATTTAGATTTAACATTTAGATATGAAATTTAGCGTCAAAATTTAATTTAAACTTAGATGTAATGAAAATGAGTGGGAACATTTTTTCAAATGTGAGAAAAGTGAGTTAAATGTCAGAAAAGTGAGTTAAACGTGAGAAAAGTGAGTTAAATGTGAGAAAAGTGAGCTAAATGTCGGAAATATATCTCCTAGAAAAGTGTGACTGAACTTTTACATTCAGCTTCTTATATTAATTTGCTCTTGTCAGTATTTTCTTTTGGTGTGAGTCAACCTTTTATCTACTGATAGAAGCCATACACTTGTGTATTTAACACCCAAGTTTAGATTAGAAATTTATTTTATTTTTATTATTTATTTTTTATTTAGATTTATTGGTCCCCGTGGGGAAATTCATTTTCACTGACCGTACATTTAAACAATAAACATTACACATCACGGACAAGAATAGCAAAAAGACATATTACATGACAGTGACAGCACCAACACATTTACAGGCTTGTCAGACAGGTCGGCCGGGCCTGCTGTTTAGAGCGGCTATAGCTGCAGGGATAAGGCTTTTCCTGAGGCGGGCCCTCATGTATTTGATGGTTCTGTACCTGCGCTCTGATGGATTTGGATACTGATTTGGAATATATTAATGTTGACTTTGGCCAAATGTAAATGTAAAATGTAAATTGAATATGTCATGTATTGGTTTTCATATTAGGTAATAATAATCAATATTCATGAATGATATGATGAAACTACCACATTGTTTTAATAAGATGTTAACAGTGTCGTAGTTCAGAAAATAATAAGTGCGATTCATGTTACATTGAAAGTATTTAGTTTTAATAAGATAATAAATGGTGTCTTAGTTACAGTTTTTTCCAATGGCTTACACACAACATTTTAATTTTTCACACAGTTAACAAAGTCAACACACAGTAAGAAAAACCACTGTGCAGATTTGCCTAATATTAGGCATAGACTCTGCTTCACAGTTTTTGCGAAATATTACACACAATGCTTTACACACACCTTACCATCTTACACATGTGATGTGGATGAGATACTATAGCCTGATCCAGCTAGACAGGCAGGTGATGACTAGAATCAGTAACTGAGGCTTTTGAATATGTTCTTTCATAGAGTTGTTGTTGTTGCCTAAGTCTGCACAGTAGCCTATACTCTATGCTGTAATTTGTATTTATCTCCAGATTTGTTTTCAAACCTTTTTATTTGTCTCAGATTTTAATTTGTACTTCATGTCATTGTTGACTACTGTGTTATGTTACTTTACCTGACTGTGGAATTTAAAAACATTTTTTTATTAGTTTGCAGCATCATCAATGAGCAGTTCTTGAAAAGATTAGGTCCTTACGTATAGGCCCACTTCAAAGTAAACAATGACGATTGCTATGGATTTGCCAATATATTTTGTCAAGTTACAGCATGCTTGCCAACCTTGAGACCTCCAATATCGGGAGGTGGGGGTGGGGGGTGGGGGTGGTTGGGGGCGGGGGGGCGTGGTTGGGGGCGTGGTTATTTACAGCTAGAATTCACCAACTCGAGTATTTCATATATATTTCATATATATATATATATATATATATATATATATATATATATATATATATATATATATATATATATATATATATATACATATATATATATATATATATATATATATATATATATATATATATATACATATATATATATATATATATATATATATATATATAATATATATATAAATATATATATATATATAAATATATATATATATATATATATATATATATATATATATATATATGTATATATATATATATATATATATATATATATATATATATATATATATATATATATATATATATATATATATATATATATATATATATATATATATATGTATATATATATGAAATACTTGACTTTCAGTGAATTCTAGCTAAATATATATATACATATTTATTTATTTTATTTACATAAAAGAAATACTTGAATTTCAGTGTTCCGGTGGCTATCCATTAGATAGCAGTATTGTCCTGTTTAACTTCTCCGTTCATGATGAGTATATCATTTCGGCCACCGTGTTCAATGGAGAAGTCTGTTCTACATATTTACAGGCAACATACACCTTCCCCTTCGAACTGTCCTGGATGAACTGAAATTCTTGTTTCCATTCGTTTTGGAACTTGCAAGCGTATTTCTTCATCTTGCTCGTCGACGGCGTCGCCATGTCTGTAATTTCCTCGTTCTTCTGCTTCGTCTCCTTGTTGTGTGCGCAGTTGTGCACTCTACTCTCTAAAAGCCCTAGATGTTATGACGTCATCGGGCAGGCAAGCTGTTTATATTGTGGGAAAGCGGACGTGAGAACAGGCTGTCCCCACTCAGTCTCAGGTCCGCATTGAGCCCCCTCCAGCTCCGGCTGAATACCGGGAGTTTGTCGGGAGAAAATCTCTGCCGGGAGGTTGTCGGGAGAGGCGCTGAATACCGGGATTCTCCCGTTAAAATGGGAGGGTTGGCAAGTATGAGTTACAGTAATCATTCATCACATGCGCTAGAAAGATCGGGCAAAAAGCCCCAAACATGTGATTTCTTATAGTAAAATAGTTTTTTTTAACAAATGTGTTTTGTATTCATCACTGTTCTGGGTAACTCACTCCAATAGTGTCTTATCATTTTAAGTCTGTGTGAGTGAGATGAAAATAAAACTGCATTTTTACAAATGCTTGCTTTATTTTGATGAATGGGTATATGTTTTGACCGAAGTGGGTCATTTTGCAAATAATTTAGGAATTAAGAACATGGAATGTGGTGTTTGGAAACGTGTGTATATCTTTTGAAAAAAGACACACAGTTGTGGGGCGGTATAGCTCGGTTGGTAGAGCAGCCGTGCCAGCAACTTAAGGGTTGCAGGTTTGATTTCCGCTTCCGCCATCCTAGTCACTGCCGTTGTGTCTTTGGGCAAGACACTTTAGCCACCTGCTCCCAGTGCCACCCACACTGGTTTAAATGTAACTTAGATATTGGGTTTCACAATGTAAAGCGCTTTGAGTCACTTGAGAAAAAGCGCTATATAAATGTAATTGACTTCACTTCACTTAGTAAAATTGTGTGTAAACAAATGGAACAAAGACATTAATATTTGATATTCATGTTACAATGAAACTACTGCTTAGTTTTAATACAACAGTGACAGTTTGTGGACAGCAGATTAAAAGAGTTTAGTGTATGGTGATGTCTAGTTTCACTTCCATTGGTAAGTTGTGTACGTATCTCCAGAATCAAAGTGACTTTTTACAGCGTCGCAAGACAGTGAAGAAATGTGTGAAAGTCATCATGGGCTGTACTTCCCTCACTAACTCCATTTTACAGCTCAAGCTTGATTTTCTTCCTCCTGTCACAGAAACTTGACTGTCTGACTAAGAGCAGCATGGAATGAACACCAGCAAGTAAGTCATTACTTTCAGTACTTTCTATGTACTGGAACAAAATCATCTGAAATTAAATGAAATAATGCTAAATGCTGTTACATAATGTAAAATGCTGTTACATTTTATATGATGTTAAATAATGTTTTGTGATATTAAATAATGTCACATGATGTTAAATGATCTTAAATGATGTTACATGATGCTAAATTATGTTACATTATGTTAAATGGTCTCACATGATATTACATGATGTTACATGATGTTAAATAATGTCACATGATGTTAAATAATGTTACATGATGTTAACTTATGTTACATGTTTAATGATGTTACATGATGTTAGATAATGTTAAATTGAAAATTGTTACATGACGTTAAATGATGATAAATAATGTGTTACATGATGTTAAATAACATTAAATAATGTTACATGATGTTACATAATGTTAAATGATGTCACATTATGTTACATGACGTTAAATGATGTTACACAATGTTAAATAATGTTGAATTGAATAATGTTACATGCTGATGGATAATGTTTTACATTATGTCAAATAATGTTTAATAATCTTACATGATGGTAAATTGTTACATACTGTTACATGATATTACATTATGTTAATTTATGTTACATGATGTCAAATGATGTTAAATTATGATCCACGTTGTTACATAAAATGTAATTATATTAATAGGATGTTGCATTGTTACATAATATTTTATTATAATAATAGGATGTTGCACTGTTACATAATATCTAATTATATTAATAGGATGTTGCATTGTTACATAATGTTAATTAATGCTACATTATGTTACAAGATGATTATTGAGCCACATAAGTGAGCCTAATGTCATAAGTCATGCTTGTTTGTGTGCTACAGTGCAATAAGCACTAAAATGATTAGAGCGAAGACATGCTTTTACAGCACATTTACCTTATTTTTCAAACATTCTACTTTCTCTTGTGTAATGGTGGTTGGTGTCATGAGGACATCATGTGTTGTGTTGCAGACGTGTCAAAGAGTAGCAGATACAATCATGTTGAATAGATATTGGCGGACGTTCAATTCCCCTCAAGTCAAATCCAAACAAGTAGGACCTGAAATGTGCTACCATGTCAATCCTGTCTAGTCATATGTTCTACCATAATAGGTCCAACATCATTGCTAAGAGATGTGGGGAATTTTTATTTTCAAGTAACTAGGTCACCTCGAGTCCTGGTGAAGAGTGGCCTGCTCGCAATGGAGCTGGATGGAGCGCTCCCTCGACGGAGTCTGGGTTCCAGCTCTGGGCTGCGCTACGGTTCGTTTGTCAACAGTCTTTCTTCACTCACTCTCAAACCAGATGAGAAGTCTTCCATATCGCATCGACGGGCCTACGTGGCGGTGGTTGTGCTCTGCTACATCAATTTACTCAACTACATGGAACGATACACAATAGCAGGTTTGTGCACATGACACACAATGCTAGCTTTTTACTTTATCGCATGGTATGGCAAGGCCAGTAAACAACTTCTATGGTCGTAGGTGTCCTGCTAAACATTCAGAGCTTCTTCAACATCAATGACAGTACAGCTGGACTTCTGCAGACAGGTAAGATGATACATTCTCTCACTTGAGCAGTCTTCTTAGGTTTTCAAGCCCATCCTCATTGCCTCACATGGAATTATGCAACAAGTGCTGCAATTCAGTTGCAGCACAGTTTGCTGTTGCACCAGTTGTTTCTACAGTCACTTCAAAAGCAATCATTGCATCAATTCAGTTGAAACCAGCTTCAAAAAACAAACATTAACACCTAAATGGATTGTGTTTTACTTGGATTCACACACATATTACAATTAGAAACCAAGTTGCAAACCCTCATGTGTGCAAACAATATATTTTACTCTTGTACTTTTAAGGTCTGATGATGATCTAATTAGACTTAGACTTAGACTTAGACTTAGACTTCCTTTTTATTGTCATTCAAATTTGAACTTTACAGCACAGATGAGAACGGAATTTCGTTACATAAACTCATGGTAGTGCAGGATAAAAAAGCAATAAGGTGCATATATAAATAAATAAATAAATATATATAAATAATATATAAATATACTGTATATATAAACTAAATAAATATATATAAATATATATAAATAAATAAATAGATTACTGTACATATAAATATATTGCACTTTTCCACATGCGTCCACATTTATGGATGTATGTTATATTGTCTTTTTTATTACAGCGAGTTAATCCATTTTGGGGGGAGTTGAGGGGATAATTTAATTATGATGCGTTCAAGAGTCTTACGGCTTGAGGGAAGAAGCTGTTACAGAACCTGGAGGTTCTGCTTCGGAGGCTGCGGAACCTCTTTCTAGAGTCCAGCAGTGAAAACAGTCCTTGGTGGGGGTGGGAGGAGTCTTTGCAGATTTTCTGAGCCCCGGTCATGCAGCGGCTTTTTGCGAACTCCTGGATAGGAGGAAGAGGAGTCCTGATTATCTTTTCCGCCGTCCTCACCACTCTCTGGAGAGACTTTCAGTCTGAGGCATTGCAGGCTCCAGTCCAGACAGAGATGCTGTTGGTCAGCAGGCTCTCTATAATAAAGGTTTATGTGTATTAATACATGTGCAAACTTGATAACACGCAAAGCTGATCTACTAAATCTAATGCCCAGAGGATTGTGTCTCTTTTAAAGGAGACCTGCTATGCAAAACCAACTTTTCCTAACCATTGGTACCTGTTTTTGTGTATTTGTCCCGCAAATGTGGAGTCAAACCATTGAGGCATCCATCCATCCATTTTCTACCGCTTATTCCCTTCGGGGTCGCGGGGGGCGCTGGAGCCTATCTCAGCTACAATCGGGCGGAAGGCGGCGTACACTCTGGACAAGTCGCCACCTCATCGCAGGGCCAACACAGATAGACAGACAACATTCACACTCACATTCACACACTAGGGCCAATTTAGTGTTGCCAATCAACTTATCCCCAGGTGCATGTCTTTGGGCATGACGGAGATATTTACAAAAGTATAAAACAATCTTGCTTTTCTTTATTCTTCCTCCAAACAAGCCATTTTTCCCAAGTGTGATGTAAGCGGAAATCTCTATTTATGGTAGAGATTTACCCAAAGAGCTTTGCACAAGTCCGCCATTGTAGTTAAATGCTGTAGTCAATAAGCTCCTTCTTTTTCTCTATCCTCTTGTTGAGGGGCAGACTGGCTCGTATATGCACATGCATCGTCCGCTGTTGCCATTTCTAACACAAAGTTAGTAGTTCAAACTTATATATGTCAGTAGACTCCATAGGATGTTTGGAGGCACGTACATAAGACCGCCCCTACAAGGGCGCATCCTGAAGAGGCGGTCAGAAAGCAACTTGAAGACTTTTGAAAAAATTGCCTATCATTCACAATCCCTACGTAAAACAAGAACACATATGCCTTTCTTTATTTTATGTATTCTAATTTATGAAACTGCAAGTATGAGGTGGATAGCAACAGAGCTATAGGGAGTAATCTATTGCACCCACAAAGCCCTCTAAAAAACATCCAAAAACCGCCAAAAATACTCCGTTTACATGTCATGACCTGAATATTAAACAAGTATTAGCGATATTGTTATTGCAAGCGCTAACACAGACAAACTACCTTTAGTGGCACCATGATTACAGAGAGATAACTAGCTTATGAAATTATATTGACATACTGAACCGGTGAGCTGCTGCATTACCTCTGATTTGGTAAAAGTTCATGCTAAATTATAAATGATGCATCAAACTGGTATAGTAGAAGATTGTGACCACAAACCGACAATTTGGTCAACTTTATTCTTCATCTTAAAGGCCTACTGAAACCCACTACTACCGACCACGCAGTCTGATAGTTTATACATCAATGATGAAATCTTAACATTGCAACACATGCCAATACGGCCGGGTTAACTTATAAAGTGCAATTTTAAATTTCCCGCTAAACTTCCGGTTGAAAACGTCTATGTATGATGACATTTGTGCGTGACGTCAATGGTTGAAACGGAAGTATGCGGACACATTGTATCTCAATACAAACAGCTCTGTTTTCATCGCAAAATTCCACAGTATTCTGGACATCTGTGTTGGTGAATCTTTTGCAATTTGTTTAATGATCAATGGAGACTGCAAAGAAAAAAGCTGTAGGTGGGATATTAGCGGCCGGCTGCATAAACACAACCAGGAGGACTTTAAGGACAGCAGACGCGTTATCCGCCGCTAGCCGCCGCTAGCCGCCGCTAGCCGCCGCTAGCCGCCGCTAGCCGCCGCTAGCCGCCGCTAGCCGCCGCTAGCCGCCGACCGCATCGATGATCGGGTGAAGTCCTTTGTCGCGCCGTCGATTGCTGGAACGCAGGTGAGCACGGGTGTTGATGAGCAGATGAGGGCTGGCGTAGGTGGAGAGATAATGTTTTTATCATAGCTCTGACGAGGTCCCATAGCTAAGTTAGCTTCAATGGCATCGTTAGCAACAGCATTGCTAGGCTTCGACAGGCGGCACAGCATTAACCGTGTAGTTACAGGTCCAGTGTTTGGTTCGGTGTCTCCTGATAGTGGTATTGTTGATCTGCTGTCTATCCTTCCAGTCAGGGGCTTATTTCTTTTGTTTCTATCTGCATTTAAGCACGATGCTAGCGCCGTAGCTAAAGTGCTTCACCGATGTATTGTCGTGGAGATAAAAGTCACTGTGAATGTCCATTTCGCATTCTCGACTCTCATTTTCAAGAGGATATAGTATCCGAGGTGGTTTAAAATACAAATCCGTGATCCACAATAGAAAAAGGAGAGAGTGTGGATTCCAATGAGCCCTTGTACCTAAGTTACGGTCAGAGCGAAAAAAGATACGTCCTGCACTGCACTCGTGCAGTGCAGTGCACAAGTGATACGTCCTTCACTCTCACGTTCCTCATACACAAATCTTTCATCCTGGCTCAAATTAATGGGGTAATCGTCGCTTTCTTGGTCCGAATCGCTCTCGCTGCTGGTGTAAACAATGTGTGAGGAGCCTTTCAACCTGTGACGTCACACTACTTCCGGTACAGGCAAGGCTTTTTTTATCAGCGACCAAAAGTTGGGAACTTTATCGTCGATGTTCTCTACTAAATCCTTTCAGCAAAAACATGGCAATATCGCGAAATGATCAAGTATGACACATAGAATGGATCTGCTATCCCCGTTTAAATAAAAAAAAATTCATTTCAGTAGGCCTTCTTCGTTTAAACACTTCCTTGTGGTCTACATAACATGTAATAGTGTTTTTTTGGTCAAGATTTTGTATAGATTATGTTGTACAGACCATCTTCAAACCGCTTTCTGACCTTCTCTTCAAGATGTGCCGGTTTGTGGGCGGTCTTATTTACGTGCCACCACTTCTACTGCGTCTTCTCCCAGTTAACCATGTTGTAATTTTTTGCGTAGCTGTATAGAGTCTACTGACAGATATAAGGTATACGTTACTCTGTATAGGAAATTGCAACTGTGGAGAATGCATGTGCATGTACGAGTCAATCAAAGCTCTTTGGCTAAACCTCTACCATATTTGGGGATATCCGCTGATGTCAAATTTGGAAAAACGGCTCGTTTGGAGGAAGTATGAAGGAAGGCAAGATTGTTTTAGAAATAGCTCCGCTATTCCGCTATGGTTTGATTTAACATAATTTGGGACTTATGCAGATCCCAAATACACAAAAACAGGTACCAACAGATAAGAAAAGTGGGCTTTGCGTATTAGGTCCCCTTTAAATGATATAAATAAAAACGCAGTCCTTATAGTTTGTCTGTTTTCATGAATATGCAGAATATATGCTAATTATCAGAACACACAATACTCATTTATCAATGCTAAACCTATTCTGCAGCCGCTGTTTTGCATCCTTATTTCGCACAACTTTATTTACAAGAAGTTGTATTGGATATATTATTAGAAATATATTCCCTATTTTCTGTGATCTTGTTGAACAATTTCAGGGAACAACAATGTTTTGGAGCTTTTTAAAAACTTGTGGACATTTAAAGGAGAACATTAGATTAGTCAGCTTTGTAAAATCATACATTTCCTAATGCAACTTTTTATTTCCAGGGTTAGAATGGCCATTTTGTCTCATAAAGAATGATGATTTTATTCTTGACATACTATTGCTGGGTTGCAATCACGTGACCAAGAGGCACTTCCGGGTTTCAGGTGATGGTTGAGAGTGCCATTAGGCTACTGTTTATTTAGCTGCATCAGTGCAGATTTTGGCGCATAAAAATATTTAAAATGGGATGGAGCGGATTTATACACACTTAGAATTTTTTTTTGGAAAGATTTAAACCGTTCATCCTCATCAAGACTTTACTGCTTGCTACGACCTCACTTCATTTGACACTTACACGGATTTAGAGAAGAAAAGATTGGAGGCTTTTGATTGATTGATTGAAACTTTTATTAGTAGATTGCAAAGTACACTACATATTCCGTACAATTGACCACTAGATGGTAACACCCGAATAAGTTTTTCAACTTGTTTAAGTCGGGGTCCACGTTAATCAGTTCATGGTGGCACATCATGTCTTAGTGAACAGGCATAAATATCACACTAAGGGTGGCGTATAAACAACGCCAACACTGTCATAAACATGTGCCATATAGTGAAACCACTCTAAACAACAATGACAAACACATTTCGGGAGAATATTTGCACCGCAACACAGCAAATAACTTAAAAAAACATGACAGAACAAATTTCCAGAATTCCCTGCAGCACCAACTCTTCAGGGTCGCTATATATATATATATATATATATATATATATATATATATATATATATATATATATATATATATATATATATATATATATATATATATATATATATTCACATATATAGTATAAACATGTGATATGTTTATACTATATATATTATAAAACATTTTATAAAACACATGTAAAAAATTAATTATAAATAATATAATATAATTATTACATTAATTAGTTAATAAAAACATAACATTCAGAGAATGATAGTAGAAATATTAATAATAATAATTATTATTAATAATATTATTATAATATATATAATAATAATAAAATATGTTCTCTAACACTACTTATATAGTAGAGAATAAACTTCATTGCATCACAGCAAGTTTTTTCAAACAAATTAAACAAACATTTACAAAGTGATCTCTGCTGACACAAGCATGGTCTGATTGTTTTACACAAATTGATGAAAGTTATATTTTTAAAAGCCATTTCCTTCGACACACTTTTGTTTTTCCCCTGACTTTATCACCTTTATGAGTCACTTCTTTCGGGACTCTATGAAAGCTCTTTCGTATCTCTCTATTTTAACGGTTGGAACACTTAAGAACAGAACAGCAATACGGTATTTTCTTCTCAAACTCTACACTCACTCTCACTAACTGCTTGACCATCGTGTCAATTAAGCCGTAAAGAATAAAAAACGGATGTGACGTCATATGCAACCCAGCAATACTAAAGTACTCACAGTTTTTATCTGCAGCTTTCTCGTGACGGCTCCACTCTTCGGTTACCTCGGCGACCGCTACAACCGGATATACATCATGGCTGGCGGTTTGAGTGTGTGGCTTGTAACTGCAACAGCCAGTTCTTTCGTGACTGAGTCAGTATGTGAAACACTTTCACCAACACTTGCTTCTATCATTTCTTCATGGAAATCATCTATCATACATCATGTTTATTCATGAGTGTATGATTATTTATTAATTTACATATGGTTTATTTATGTGTACATTTTGTTTATTATTGTGTTTATGATGTGTATTCATATATATTATACTTGCCAACTTTGAGACCTCCAATATCGGGAGGTGGGGGGGCCTTGGTCGGGGGTGGGGGGTGGGGGGCGTGGTTAGGGGCGTGGTTAAGAGGAGAGTATATTTACAGCTAGAATTCACCAACTCAAGTATTTCATATATATATATATATATATATATATATATATATATATATATATATATATATATATATATATATATATATATATATATATATATATATATATATAAATACTTGACTTTCAGTGAATTCTAGCTATATATATATATATATGTATATATATATATATATATATATATTTATTTTATTATATATATAAATAAATAAAATAAATACTTGAATTTTAGTGTTCATTTATTTACACATTTACACACACACACACAACACTCATCTACTCATTGTTGTACTTGAAAGTACAATGCTTTGTTAAGGGTTGAATTGTCCATCCTCTTTCTATTCTCTGTCACTATTTTTCTAACATGCATGCTGAACACCCTCTCTGATGATGCATTGCTGTGTGGCACGCACAAAATGCACGAGAGTGTGGAATCTTCCATCTCTCCCTAGCATGGCCCAAAACCGGTCAATCCTTGCTTCCTGGGGAAGATCTTCCCCGCCAAGCACTTGGTACTCCAGTACTTGTACCCGGAGGCTGGTCAGGTCCAATCGCAGCTGCGGCAGACTTTTTTTTTTTGGAGCGTGGCCTCCAGCTCCGGCTGAATACCAGGAGTTTGTCGGGAGAAAATTTCTGTCGGGAGGTTGTCGGGAGAGGCGCTGAATATCGGGATTCTCCCGCTAAAAACGGGAGGGTTGGCAAGTATGTATATATACAGCCCTTTGAGACACTTGTGATTTAGGGCTATATAAATAAACATTGATTGATTGATTGATATACACAATGTTTATTCATATATACACAATGTTTATTTATCAGAACCAGAATCAGACTCAGAGTCAGCCTTAGTGGCCAAGTAGGATTAACACACAAGGAATCTGACTAGGTAGACTGTGCTCAATGTAAACCATAAAGAAAAATGCAACAGCTGAGAGAGAGCGCAGTATCCTACCGTGGTGGCCATCTGCAGCGCCTACTTTGTATGAGAAACGAGAGGGAAACATTAAAGAAAACAAAGGACATAAAAGACATTAAAAACAGCACAGACCTGATGCAACCGGCTGCCACTTCAGTGGCGGCATTTCTAAATACAGCTACAAAGAAAACAACAAAAAAACAAAACAAATTAGCAGTTATGATACAAATTGCACAAATACTATTTCACCATGTAAAGACAAACAACAGAACAAAACAAACAAAAAGGGGGACCTAATTATCCGACACATGTACATCCAGCCAGGGCCCCGTGAAGCCTGTCCATTCCGATGCTGAACGCTAGCTTCGCAGTCTCATCTCTTCCTCCGCATTGATTGATTGATTGAGACTTTTATTATTAGATTGCACAGTACAGTACATATTCCGTCCAATTGACCACTAAATGGTAACACCCGGACACACGTTAATCAATTCATGGTATAAATATATACTATCAGCATAATACAGTCATCACACAAGTTAATCATCATCAATAGCATCTTCTCCAGTCTCTCCATGGCAGTATGGCAGAGAGCCAGCAGATGGTCTCAGGTGCATGGCCATGGCTCTCCCTGAGGCAGATCTAAAACTTCACAAAAGAAGCACCAAAAAGCAGCGCAGAAGTGCCCACCCCCACGTTGCGCAGTCCCATAGGGCGTAATCCAAACAGCATAAAACACATGAAAACAAAACGGAAACATCAAGAACACAAAGGAGGAAACAAAGGAGGAAACACAGGAGCGCAGAGCTCCTGCACTCAGCCACAACCATCTTGGAATGAAAAAAAAAAAAAAAAAAAAATATATATATATATATATATATATATATACATATATATATATATATATATATATATATATATATATATATATATATATATATATATATATATATATATATATATATATATATATATATATATATATATACTGTATATACCGGTATATATATATTCATGTCATTGTGTGTTGGTGCTGTGAAACAACTTTCTACTACGCTACAAGTTACATGAAAGAACACCACATGATTACATAATTTGATTTTGATGTTAGTTGTCTTTAACATGTTTAACTGTATTTTAGGCGTGACGATACATTTTATGATTTGATCAAGCACTTTTGGCTGCTGGCGCTTTTACGAGGCCTCGTCGGGATCGGTGAGGCGAGCTACTCCACTATTGCTCCCACCATCATCGGGGACCTTTTCACTGGCGTACAACGAACCATCATGATCTCCGCTTTCTACATCTTCATCCCTGTTGGAAGGTTATTTCATGTCTATGTAATATAATATAAAATTGTATCTAAAGACCTGATCTACTAAAGCTTTCCCTGTACTAAAAAGGTGCAAATTTAACAGCACACGAAAAGCTGATATACTTTAGAAGTTGTGCACAGTTGTGCCTCTCTTCAGTGAGCAGAATATGGAGCGCACACCATTAAGCGTGTGTGATTTATCAGGGCTGATCACTGTTCTGCAGGCAGTATTTTGCATCTATTTAGCATGTCTGAAAAGGACGTGCAAACAGTAGTTACACACACGGCTGTAAGAAAAGAGGTGGTTGTGGTGCAAAGACAGATGATGGACAGAGAATCCTCTGTGCTATGTGTGTGTGTCAAAATATTTGGACTGTCAGAAATTTAAAAATATTAGACATATCATCAGCAATATCATTTCATAATTTCATGCTACATGGCTTTTTGGTGTCTGCTGGCGTTTTTTAAAAAGTGGCGTTTGTTTTTTCATTATCATGATATATTTCCTATACAAAAAATAACTTACAATATGCATTTTCTTGCATTCCAGATGGATGAATGCGCTGCAGTTGTGATGGTACACCGCCTACCTGTAGCGCGTCAGCACTATGAAAACAGTTTTTGTTGTCTATAGACTGCGATTCTTTGCTGCACAAAAGTTAAAGTTAAAGTTAAAGTAAATGGGTTGTACTTGTATAGCGCTTTTTCTACCCCTTTTTAAGGAGCCCAAAGCGCTTTGACAGTATTTCCACATTCACCCATTCGCACACACATTCACACACTGATGGCGGGAGCTGCCATGCAAGGCGCTAACCAGCAGCCATCAGGAGCAAGGGTGAAGTGTCTTGCCCAAGGACACAACGGACGTGACTAGGATGGTAGAAGGTGGGGATTGAACCAGTAACCCTCAGATTGCTGGCACGGCCACTCTCCCAACTTCGCCACGCCGTCCCCAAAGTACCCTTGATCACTCCCTGGGAGGTGAGGGGAGCAGTGAGCAGCAGCGGTGGCCGCGCCTGGGAATAATTTTTGGTGAAAAGGTGATACAGATTATAGAGGTAGCACACAGGGATGGCCATGGCTCACTTCAATGACAAAAACGTGAAGGGCACATAATGCCAGTAGTATATGTCAAAACGTAATTTAAATAAGGTCGTCTACAGCCCTTTTCAATTGTACACCCAGTCTTAGTAGATCACACTCATCACGCCCACCAATAGTACACTCAATTTTGTAGTTGGCACACATTGTTTAGCATCTGGTATCTGGATCTTAGTAGATCAGGTCCATTGTGTATCATTAAGACCTACAAAGTATTTGTAATGTTTTCAGTGGTCTTGGCTACATATCGGGGTCATCGATAGCCAGCCTCACTGGAGACTGGCACTGGTCTCTCAGGGTGAGAACACTCAAATCATTATTTATAGTTACATCTTCAGTCCTAAACAATGATAGATTTTTGTGTGACAGATCACTCCCATTTTTGGTCTTGCTGGGCTCATTGCACTGGTGCTCTTGTGCCCAAACCCTCCCCGAGGTGCTGCAGAAAACAACGGTCATGAAGTTCAAGAGCGCAGCTCTTACCTGGAGGACGTCAAGTATCTTCTAAACAAGTAAAAATGGTTTTGAATGAACTGTGACACACACAGTTAGACGTGATTAATTATTGGCTTGTATTTGTTTTAATCCCAGTAAAAGTTACGTGTGGTCCACTCTGGGTGTCACGGCAATGGCCTTCCTAACTGGAGCCCTGGCTTTCTGGATGCCCACCTTTCTGTTCAGAGCTCGGGTGTCTCAGGGACTTAGCCAGCCTTGCTCTAAAGCGCCATGCAGCTCCACAGACAGGTGCAGTGTGCTTCACATTCTATCATCTACTCTGTTGTTCCTACACATGCAGACTAAAGACTCTTTGGCTCCACCCCAGCACAGTTACATCTTCGGCGCCGTCACAGTGGTCTCAGGCATTGTCGGAGTGTGTCTCGGCACGGGTCTGTCCAGGTGCTTGAAGGACAAAGTGCCCAATGCAGATCCACTCATCTGTGCAGGAGGCATGCTAGGATCTGTCCCCTGCCTCTTTATCAGCATCTTTGTCGCTGCGGTAAACATTCCAGCCACTTACGTAAGAACAACCTCTGCTCTCGAACTCTTGTATGCTTTGGATCAATACAATAGATCAATAAATCAATCAGGGTTGCCTGGATAAGCTCATATGGTCCTGATAAGTGGATAACAAGTTCCACTGACACAATAAATATTTTATAGGGAGGACTAATGAATCAAAAATGGTTAGTAGAGATCCCAGCAGACACGCTGGATTTCCACTGGATACAAAACGGCAGCGGAACGGCCCTCGTGGATCCTCTTTCCGTTTTTATCCATGTCGACGTGTCCGTTTACACCGCCTGCAGAACGTCAACGACATGCCTTTAAGTTTCCGCATTCTAGCGCTAAATATACGCAGAGTTTGTATTTTTGCCAAACGCCACAACAAATCTGTTCACATTAGCTAAAATCTGCTTGTGTTGGACAGAAAGTAATGCACAAACACAAAATAAATGATCCCATGTACTTTCAAAATAAAATACTCTGTTTTAAAGGTGGATTGTACTTTACAATTTGAAATGTCCTAATGGGTGTTCAGATGTAATTTCAGCTCGTTGACACAAATGGATGAGGACATGCTGTTTCCGGAGGTCCAAAATTAAAGAATAACATACAGGTATATGGGGGCGTGTGTCAAATACAAGCTCATATGGGGACAGGAAAGCAGGGGAGTGGTTGTTGGAACTGCTAGACAGGGATGATGTTCCTGTTGTATTGTTGCTTGCTACAAAAAATAAAGTTGTCAAGTTATCAAGGCAAAATTGTTGTCTGTGTTGCCGTTCAGCACCTATTATTAATGGAAGGACAGAGTGTATTTGCTTTTGCTCCTTTGGAAGGACATAATTTAAATGTTTGTGGTTCGCTTGTATTATACCTTCCCTTATCACGTGATTACACGCGGATTCGTGAGATCTCGTAAAACAATTTTTCTGCAAGACGGAGCCGCAACAGACTGGCTATGGGTATTGCCGGATTGAGGATGGCGGTGCTGTTCCATAGCGTTTTCGTTCAGCAGCATTTCCGCATCCAGTGGAAATCCGGGGTTAGGCAGTGGACATTGTCGATAGTTGGGGGAAGTAAGAGACAAGTGACCCCAAGGAATATGCTTTTTCAGTATCATGCTTCAAACCCAACTTTGAAAAGCTGTGCACTACAAAAGGTGCTCATTGTAGCCATTGAACTATTTAAATACTGAGTAACTGGTGAATAACTTTTGATGTATTTAGTAGTTAATGTTTAATACTAATTACATTACAACCGTAGTTTGTGAACGTGTGTGCGTGTGTGTGTGTGTGAGACGTAGAGAACCTACTACAAGAAACGGGGTGGGAGCACGAGGGGGGACCAAGCTCTTTTTGTGTCGTTCTTGCCTGTTCCAGGTCCTAAATGGCTGTCAAAGTGTCCCAACTTGTCGGATTATATCCTCAGCCATCTACTTTCCAGGTGAAAGGCATGATTTATGACCTACAATAAAACTTCCAAGGAGCAGGGAAGCGAGGAAATAGCAGACCACTCAATCATGTAAGCATAGGGACACACAATAATAATCACGTCGTCGCTACAAATAGTTTGTGTGCATTAGCGCTTATAATAACAATACCACTAATACTTGGTCAATATTCAAGTCACAAAATGTAAATGGACTATTGTTGGCGCTTTTTGAATGGTTATTTATCATATTTTATGGGCGGAATATACGTTTAATATTTACATTGCGTTAAAAAAAAAAAAATCTATCCGTCATCATGTCTTTCATAATGATTGTGAACAATAGGCAAAATTCCCCCCCAAAAGTGCAGTTTCCCTTTTAACGTTTTAACATGTTTTCTCTCGTTGGAAGTAGAATTCCTGTAGGCTGAAATTTAAACATTTGCACTGACACAGATTGTGTTATAAATGTTATTTTTCATAGTTTCTAAGTAAATATTGACGAGTTATGACGTCTTGCCACTTTTTACAGTATGTAGTTCGAGTGCTATCATGTGACTGCCAGGCTCTGTTTGATTGGTGAAATTGAGTCAATAATCACTAGTGCTTACGTTGGATTTGTTTAACAGAGCAATGTGATAAAAGTCTCTCCAATGAGCCAAATTAATACATCTTTACAATCAGTAATCTATAGATTATAAATACATATAATGATAATATAGAAAAATACTGAAAAAAAAGTCAGATTTTACCGTAAAAAATAAAAAACATCTCAGCTGCCAGAATTGTACTGGAAAACTGGTGGTTTTTAATAAGATTTACTGTAAATTGAAAAACAGTACGATTGTTATTTTTACTGTCAAATCTACTGATTTTGTTGTTGTTGATTTTTTAAAATTTTATTGGTTGGACCAGTACGATTGATCCCAAAAGTTACTTAAGTAAATGTAATGGAGTAAACGCTGCTTGTAAACACTCTAACATCTTCACTGTCAGAGTCATACCAAAGACTATAAAAATGGGACCCATTGCCTGCCTGCTTGGCACTCAGCATCAAGTGTTAGAATTGGGGGTTAAAATCCCCAAAATGATTCTCGAGCGCAGGCACTGCTGTTGCTCACTGCTGCTGCTCACTGCTCCCTTTACCTGCCAGGGGGTGGAACAAGGGGATGGGTCAAATGCAGAGGGTCATTTCACCACACCTAGTGTGTGTGTGTGACTATCAGTGGTACTTTAACTTTAACTGACACACATTGAAATTTAAAGGCTTTTTGCTGTGAGGCCACCAAATATTTTGCCAATGGATTCTGGTCTAAAGTGCCCCAGATAAAAATGTACATGAAGAATTCTGTACTCTACATCTGCTATAAATACACAACACTAGGCCCTAAAATGATCAAATAAGTACTTTAAATATGTTGTCAATTTAATAATATACAATATTCATAATATTTACAATATAATTTTAGGATTGGCAGCACGGTGAAACAGCGGTTAGAGTTGGTGCCTCAGAGCGAGAAGGTCCTGGGATCGATTCCCGAGCCCCCATGACTGTGTGGGAGGTACATGTCCACCGCCAAAGGACATGCACCTGGGGATAGGTTGATTGGCAACACTAAATTGGCCCTAGTGTGCGAATGTGAGTGTGAATGTTGTCTATCTATGTTGGCCCTGTGATGAGGTGGCGACATGTCCAGTGAAGCTGGGATAGGCTCCAATCACCCTGAAGGGGACAAGCAGTACAAAATGGATGGATGGATTTTAGCATTGATTTGATGTTGTTTCCTTCTATTCCCTCATCTTCATTGACGTCTTTTAGGTCTTCACCTTCACAGCGGAAGTGTTGTTGTCACTCAACTGGTCTCTCCTGGCTGATATACTCCTGGTAAGACTGCCAATAACAACAACAACAAGTCACATGTTCACCTTGTTTTCTTATTGGCATCAGTATGTTGTTGTGCCGACCAGACGAGCCACAGCAGAGGCTCTCCAGATTACATTCTGCCACCTTCTAGGCGATGCCGGGAGTCCGTACCTCATCGGAACGGTGAGGCTAACATTTCCTTTTCTCTAAATGTGTTTCATGGGAACAAATGGTTATTCACAATTGCCCCTTAGATTTCTGACGCCATTAGCAGATCCAAGCAGTCACCCAGTGACTGGAGCTTCCCCAGTTTGCAGTACAGCTTCCTGCTGTGCCCTTTTGTTGGCATCCTTGGAGGAATGTTCTTCCTGATGACGGCTCTTTACATCAATAATGACAGAAGGGCAGCGCTGCAAATGCCTGAAGGTATTTTTAGTTGGAATGATCTTTGCTCTGTGCAGACTTAGAATATGTCATCAACATGTGATTGCAGTCTTCTGATATTAATCCGATACGATATCAGCAGGAATCATAGAACGTAACTTTATTATTTGTAGTGTGGAATGTTAGAAAAGGTTTGAGGAAGTGAAATTAGTCACAAAACAATGGTAGATATTAAAAACATTAACCTTATGACAGAGTTATGTTGTTGATTTGTGTTTTGGCGACACCTAGTGGCCACAATAATTCTTAATGTGCAACCAAATCCAGGCCCAGCTTTGTACAACATCAGTACTCCTGATGAATTTAGAGCTAGGTCAGGTCTTGGTTTAATTCATTCAAATATTAGAAGTCTACTGCCAAAATTAGACTTAGTCAAAATCTGGATTCAAACAACCAATGCAGACATATTTATCTTATCAGAAACCTGGCTAACCAAAGCAGTCTCTGACAAGGACATTGCTATAAATGGATATAATGTCTTCCGATGCGATCGTCCTCGAAAAGGTGGAGGAGTGGCTATGTATATAAAAAACAAATTTAATGTTACCTTATTATCATCACTATCAATCACTAAACAATTTGAACTCCTTGCCCTGCAGCTTGAATTCTCACATGGCCAACCTCTCGCAATTGTAGGGTGTTATAGACCTCCCTCTGCCTCCACTGAAGCCCTTGCCTCGCTTGAATCCTTTATGAGTGGGTTAAAAGCTAGTGAACTTCTCTTGGTTGGTGATTTAAATTTTGACTGGTTGACTTCCTCTTCTGATAACATTAAAGCTGTATGAAACTCACTAAACTTAACTCAATTAATCACTTCCCCAACTCGACCCAATACTAAAAGTCCTCAAAATCATCTTTACTTGATCTAATTCTAACCAACGCTCCCCATAAGTACACTGGCACTGGGGTGTTTGCCAATGACTTGAGTGACCATTGTACAATTGCAGCTGTAAGAAACTGCAAGCTACCAAAATCAAAACCCACTATTACATGCAAAAGAAATATTAAAAACCTTTGCCTCCCAGCTTTTATATACGATTTAGCTGCCTTTCAGTGGAACAGAGTTGCTTTAATTGATGATATTGAGATAGCGTTGAAATACTTTTATAATGAATTTCAACGTATAGTCAATAAACATGCTCCCTTTCGAAAACTTAGAGTTAAAGGTCGAAATAATCCCTGGTTTTCCTCTGCAATTGGAAACCTTCTCAAAGAGAGAGACGTTGCTTGGGCCAGGGCTCGAAAAACAAAGACAGAGGCTGACTGGCTTAGCTTTCGCCAGCTTAGAAATAAATGTACTTCGCTTGTTAAGAGGGCCAAGTCTGATTTTTACCTGCATGAATGCAAAAAACATATAAATGATCCCAAAAAGTTTTGGCAAACCATAAAAGCTTCTTTAAATCATGTGACAACAAATGACTTTCCAAGTCCTTTAATTACTCAATCCGGTACTTTGTCTGATAAGACAACTATATCAAATTGTTTTAATGAGTATTTTGTTTCTGCCGGATCCTTGTTTGAGTCGTTGAATCCTCAATTGTCAAATGTTGGTTTAACTAATGTTAATAAACCAAATACACCACAGGCTGTAAATAGACGCAGCACCTGCACTTTTGAGTTCACACCTGTATCAATATCCGAGGTAAACAGTGCACTAAAGAGCCTGGACACAACTAAAGCAGCAGGACCTGACCAAATGGAACCCTTTTTCTTAAAATTGGCTGCTGATTTTGTTGCTGAGCCTCTCTCGCATATTTTTAACCTAAGTCTAACAAGTAAAAGCATTCCAAAAATCTGGAAATCGGCCTTTGTTCTTCCCCTGCTAAAAGGGGGTGAACCCACAAATATAAATAATTACAGACCAATTTCTAAATTATGCATTTTAGCAAAATTGTTTGAGAAGATCATCAGTAACCAGCTAGAGGATTTTTTAGAATCAAACAATATTTTATCTCCATTTCAATCTGGTTTTAGAAAACAGCATAGCACTATTACAGCTGCTCTTAAGGTCCTGAATGATTTAATCGAGGCTGTAGACGGCAAGAAATATTGTGTCGCCCTATTTATTGATTTGTCAAAAGCATTTGACACAGTAGACCACAGTCTGTTAATTCAAGCCCTTCATCACGTTGGATTATCTAAAAATGCAGCTGCTTGGTTCACAGACTATCTCTCCAGCAGAACACAACGTGTACAGGTGGCTGGGACCACCTCTTCATTACTGGACATTACCAAAGGCGTTCCACAAGGCTCAGTGCTGGGGCCCATTTTATTTTCTATCTACATAAATAATCTTTGTAATAATTTGTCAAATGCAATGTACCATTTTTATGCAGACGACACCATTATTTATTGCTGTTCAACCTCCATCATTAAGGCTTTTGAGTTTTTACAAGCTGCTTTTGATGTCATCCAGGCTCGCTTATTTGATCTTAAATTGGTTTTAAATACAGATAAAAGCAAGGTAATGGTTTTCTCTCATTCAAGGGTGCTACTGGAAAATATTCCAAATATTGTAACATCAAATGGAAACCCTATAGAGCAGGTCTTAAATTACAAGTACTTGGGTTTTACTCTTGATCAGGAGCTTTCATTTAAAGCCCATATTAACAACTTGGTCTCTAAGCTTAGGGTAAAGCTTGGTTTCTTTTTTAGAAATAAAAACTGCTTCTCTCTTAAAGTCAGAAAGAAATTGGTGACAGCAACTATCTTGCCTGTAATTGATTATGGAGACGTGCTTTATTTTAGTACTTCATGTAAATGCCTCCAGTCCTTGGACACTGTTTTTCATTCAGCACTAAGATTTGTTACTGGCTGTCGTAGTCTCACCCACCATTGTCAACTGTATATGAAGTCAAACTTATCTTCATTGAGTGCACGCAGATGCACACATTGGCTGACTATCATTTATAAGGCTCTTTTAGGTTTAATACCTCCATACTTGTGTACTCTGTTACAAAGAAAAAGCAGCTCTTATGCATTACGTTCTAACAATTTGTATGTTTTAACTGTTCCTCATGTACGGACTGAATTTGGCAAAAGAGCTTTTGGCATTGCTGCCCCTATGGCATGGAATGCATTGCAGACGAAACTGAAACTTACAGAACTACTTCCATTTGGAGACTTCCGTTCTGTCCTGAGGGACAAACAGCGAGAGACGTTTGCACAGTGCCTGTGTTTTTAAAGATGTAAATCTCTGTTGTTTTACGGTTCTCTTATGTATTTTAAAATGTATGTCTTAATGTATTATTTTTGAAACTGCTCTGTGACATGTGCTGTTGACCTCTTGGCCAGGTCACCCTTGTGAAAGAGATCTTGATCTCAATGGGTTTTCTTATCTGGTTAAATAAAGGTTCTACCTTAAAGTTTATGCGCAGAAAGATGAAATCATGCGGACACGTTTGTTACTGGATACTTTCAAGTACACTTCTGCCTTGGAGTAATATCTAACTATAATTATTTGGTACTTGTTAATATTGACAAATTTGCTATTTAGACTGCAATATTGTTCAATGGACAATTATTACCTATGTCTAGCTTGTGTGCTATTGCGTGCTTAGATCTTTTTAGCTGCTAGCCCCTAGTAACCTACAGCCCACCATGTTTATCTTTTGTAAATGACTTGACTAAAATACAAGAAACAACCAAACTTATGTTTATTGGAGGACATTTCGATGTTGATTGGCTATCCAGCTTTGCAAAAGTAAACACACTGCTTGTATCGGACATTATATCATACATTTTACAAGCAAGCACACATCATCACAATCACATACTTATTTTTTTTTATGATATCGGACCGATATATGATATATATATCAGACTGGGACACTCCTAGTATCAAACATATCAGAATTTCAGTAATCGATACCTATGAATTTCTACGATTCACCATACTTATTTGATACCATGATAAAACTTTACAAAATTTAACCCATGTACTTTTAAATGAATTACTTTACGAAAAGGTGTTTCAAAGTGCCAAGTATTTAAGATCACTGTGCGATAACATAATTTAAATATCAGTATCAGCTGCCAAGAGGTAACTATACATTAAAAAAAGAACAGCTGTGTTCTATAACCTCCCAGTATATCAAAACAATCAATAATGTGCTTAGAAATATGATCATAAATGACAACAATAGTCTACTATTTTACGTTCTAAAAAGAACAGCAGTGGTGTTGAGCCTTCGAATATATAAAACAAACAATATTGTTATTAACATTCTTTCAATACGGTGGTAGTGTAATGTCATAATTTCATTTGTAATCAAATAAATGTGAGGGTTCGTCCAAGTGGAACCCAAGGAGCAGAGAGGAGAAGCAGTTTAGTTTAGTCCAGAACTCTGGATAATACAAAAAACAATGGCAAAAGAGGTGCTGTGCATATCCTTAAGTACATCATTAATGAAGCCCTGGAAGACGGCAGTAGAATTAGTTAATCCAAAAGACATTACCAAATATTCGAAATGCCTCATGAGAGTGTTAAACGCCATCTTTCATTCACCCCTCTCCCAGATGCGAACAAGATGATAGGTGTTATGAAGGTCTAATTTAGTGAAATACTTCGCTTACTGAAGGTATTTAAAAGCAGAGTCTAGCAAGGGTAGCAGATACTTATTTTGACCGATATTGATATTGATATTGTTACAGTAGGCCAGACCTGTGCAAAATACGGCCCGCGGGCCACATGCGGCCCATTTAGATTTTCAATCCGGCCCGCCGGACGTTCTACATAATTTTTTTAGACCTTTTACATATAAACTGTAGCCGCCATTATGATGTGCAGTGCTGTTTTTAAATAATTACTGTAAGTCTTGAACTACAGAAAGTATTTCAATGGTCGAAATCTGCGCTTTTGGATGTTATAGGAGTTATTACGGTAATCTACGTCACAGCAGCTCAGATGAGGAACAAAGCAGAGTGGGCGGGTTTTGTTTTCAGAGCAGCCAGTCCCAATTGCATGTGTCAGGAACAGATGCGGAAGCTAATTTTTACAACAAATTTCTGCATAAAAGTGATAGTATATCATATTGTAGGTGTTTATTACACGTTGCATTCATATTTTGCTGTTTGTTACATTTTTGTTGTGTTTTGCTTGATTGTAAAAGATGTCTATGGACGAGTTGGCCTGAGAAGTAAAAGAGGAGCGACGTTCAAATGTTGTTAATATTCAGTGTTTTATTGTTCATACATAATATTGTAAATCCCACTTTCTTTATTTTAATGTACATTTTAGGTGTCCCATTCGTAAAAAAAACAAAACGCAAAATTCCATTCCGTTTTTTTGATGTGGTCTTTCATAACTTTTTTAGGATTCTATCGGACATTGTGACTTTTGGTATTAGTGTTCCTGAAAAAAAAAAGGGACCCAAACACACAAACTGCACAGCAGATTTTTACAGCTAAATGTGTATATATCATTTATACACACATACACATTGGCCCCCCAGACACATCTTTTCTCTCAATGTGGCCTCCAGAGTAAAAATATTTGCCCAGCTCTGCAGTAGACGGTAGTCGATACAGGGTCAAAGAAACCCGTCTTTCAGCTCTATAAAAAATCCTGCATCTCACGGAGAAGAGGAAGCCTGACAGGAGGGATGCGGAAATATATTGCTTGAGTGCTTCACGCTCAGGGAGGGAGATGTTATAAAGGTGTGGAGCTGGCAATGCAGCACACTGGAGGAGGTCAATACTCATCATATAATCTGTATGGCGGAAGGGATATGCTATGATCCTTACCAAACACGTTTCAGAGATCATGATAGACAGGGGAAACGTCTTTATGTTCAGTTTCGATATCACAGAGGAGAGTAGCGGCAGTATTTGGTGCTGATGATACTGAAAAAAGCAGGTATCATTATATTTTTGCGTGTTGGTCAAAGTATCGATACGTCAGACTGTAACTTCCCCACAGCTCTGTGAGGCGATGCATATGTGTAAAAAGATTCATAAAGATTTTTTAAACAAAACAATGCTTCAGTCTCCAAAATGAGAGAGAAGATCAACCCAATTGAAAGAACAGAACACAAAAGCTTACATTTTGTTCCAAAACACAATGTTTTATGACTCTGAATCCACCATTTTTTTTAGGTTTAAAAGATAAACAAATACAAAAAGTTGAAATGCCATATTGTTATAAATACTCTTAAATGAAACTAGACACAAATGCATTGTGATGCATGTATAAAAATGATAAAAACTCTGAAGACAGTTGTTGCTGAGCACAAACTTTTATTCAACTGACAGCAGAGAACATTTCTTCCTCGTGAACGCAGCAACTGTCAATTAAGTTCATTTACGTTCAATTGAGGATTGTCTAAAGCTGATAGAGTTAACATTGTCAGCTTATTAAAGCATCATTGATAACATTCCAATCAAATTGATTGTTTATTGTGTGACACAGATTTAATTATTTGTATTTCTTGTTACCAGGAGATCCTCCCCAGCAAGGTCCTGCACCGCATGACTCTGTGGAGCTCAACAATGCACAAAATACACCACATACATAAAATATGTATTAACATAAGGCATTTATCAAATATGTAACACTGAACCAAAGCCGCTGTGTGTATGAAATATGTGTTCATTTAAAGAACAAAACTATTAGTCTGGTTATGGATTATGGTTGATGAGAAGAAGTGTTTTGCACACACACACACACACACACACACACACACACACACACACACACACACACACACACACACACACACACACACACACACACACACACACACACACACACACACACACACACACACACACACACACACACACACACAGCTTGTATGAAAGTATAGATGTTGTAAGATCCATTCATGCGTTTTTTTTGTCTTTACTTTCTTTAATGTGTTTTGCTGCTGTCATTTGATTGTTTGGTAGAATATCTCAGTACCTAAAATTATTTGTATCTCAAATCAATATTCTCCATTGAAATGAATGAACATGTATTTAATTGGTGCTTTGCCCCAAAACACCACAACTTCAATATGTAACATGCCTTTTAAAAATAAAAACACATTTTTAAAGAATAAATATTGTACAAAAAACCCCAAAATGAATTAGATCAGTGGTTCTCAAACTTTTTTCACCAAGTACCACCACAGAAAACACTTGGCTCTCTAAGTACCACCAAATAGACCACAATTAGCACAGTAGCAAAGTAGGCCTAAGTAGTCAATAACAACAAGGCAGAGGTTTTATTTAACAAGAATATTTAATATTTTTGGTCACTAACATTATACAGAGTTTGAACAGTAACACTGTGTTTGAATATTTAATTAAGTGATTTGTTGGTGTACCACTAGTGGTACACATAACACAGCTTGAGAATCAATGCAATAGATGAAATGGATGCTGCTTCAACAGAGCAACAAGTGGTCAATGTTTATCAATCAAAGGATGTTGATATTGATAACACCATCGATGCGTGCATCCTACTGAAGGGAAGTGTAGTGGATTGTCCGAAGCTTAAGCAGGCAACAAAAGTAGTTTAGTACAACAAATTTATTTACCCATTATCAGAAGTGCGGGTTGAATTAAGTTGTCCGTGCAAGCAGACACAATGTACCCCAGAGCACACAAGACACACACAAGCCAAAATCACTGTCGAGTTCCGGTCTTCTGCCATTTTTTATATGTCTCTTGTGCGTCACTGTTTTTTATCTAGTGCGTCATGATTATTTTGTTTTGGTTTGTCTGTTCCAAAACAACCTTGTATCTCTTAGTCATATTTGGAAAATCTAAACATTCTGTAGACAGGTTGGCATAACTCCATATTCACCTTTGTCCCACAACTGGTCCATTTAATGGCACAAAATAGAAGGGAATTGAAAATGAGCGGACATTCTTAATAGACAAGTAATATAGGTCAAAAGGTCAGAAATTCTACGACATACCCTCCTTCCAGGGTCCTAAGACCCTGGACCAAAACAATTTCTGATGTAGACCACTAAGTTAAATCTCTACCACAGATAGAGGCGAAAACCTCAATGTTTTTATACGAGGCAAAAATTCCGTCTATGACCCTCCTTCAGAGCGATCGCTGTTACCAGCCTGCAGTAAAACCATCTCACAGAACACAATTAGTGGCCTACCCTTTGATTTAGTAAAGGAATAACAAATACTTTGATCATGAACATCATTGAACATAAATAGATGAATGTATATAGACTTATGACTGTAAGACATTTGCAAAAATATTTTTTCCAGCATTTGCAATGAATGTAGTTACCAATATTGTTAATTACCAATTGATTTTGAACACACAACTGAATTTCGTATGAGTCCATGTTCGATTAGTGCTCGTATAGATGGCTCGGTGGTGCCTCAGGCTGGTGGCCTGCCGACACCTCGTTGGGCTTTTGGCTGCCTTGGTGAAGAAAGAGATCCACTCAAACAGTCTGTCTCTGTCTCTTCTTGGGGTGTGGTTCAGTCCATTGGGCAGACTGTGCAATGGCATGTGAGCGCTGGCCGCTTTGGGGAAAACTCAGGTAGAGTTGGAGCTGTGGGGGCTTTGGGGAAGGCTGGGGCTGAGTATGGGTCGTGGGGCTTTGGTCCAGGCCCTCGGCTTGCTTCAGGGCCTCCTTCCACAGCTGCTGGAGTCCCGACGGACACATATTGGCTGGCAACCTTAGTCGTTCTCGTCATTGCTGGCAAGGTGTTGTCTCTCCTCTCGGTTCCTTCCAGTCAGGTATCGGGTGTTGGTCCTGGATTGGCTTTGACCGTGCCCCTCTTAGCGAGTGCAAGGGAATCTGGGGTGGCTGCTTTCATCCTCAAATCTGCACAGAGGAACTGGCACATAAATTCTACATTTTGCAAACTTACCATTTTGGTCTCATGGTCTTTCCATCTTCCTAGGAAGCTGCTGGTCCTGAGAAGTGCTGATCTTGTGACTGAAGGTGATAACCTGTTTTCTTAAAATGGGTGCCGTTGTTTGACCTAATCTTTTTCGGGAAACCATGTCGGGATATTAGATCATTCACAAAACATTTAATTACTGAATTGGCACCCTCCTTTGAGGTTGGGGTTGCTTCCGCCAACCACTGCAATTGTCAATCTAAATCATTACGTTCCTTTATCCTTGATTGATCATATTGATTAAATAAAACCTCAACACGCTCAAACTTGACCCAATCCAAACTCACCTCCCCCCTCTGTCCCTGTAACAGGGACAGTGTTAGTCGTAGTAATAGTAATAGTAATAGTAGTAGTAGTATTAGTAGTTTCAGAAACATCCAAGAAAAAGAAAAGGCAGCTGATAGTCAAGTGCAGCAAGAACAGAGACGGAGGACAGGTCATGTTTGAGGTCACTGTTCGCTTTTGCAATAGTACTTTGATATTTTACAACACCTAGTGAATTACTGTGGCCTCAATAATTCACTAAAGAGTTGTATTTAATTTAGTCTATCTATGATGGGACAATGCACAGAAACATTAAGTTCAGAAACAGATATGTTCTGTACCAGATTATATCTAAATAGCTACTTTCCATCTGCATCCCTGGCTACCTAAATTAAAGGGATCCAAAAATCAAGCAATACAATTATGACACTAATTAATCATAATAAATATATACATTCATAATCAATCAAAAAATAATTATAGTGTAGCATGTAATCAAATTTAGGAAAAGTCATAAAATGCCCCTTTAGAGTGTCCGCCCTGAGATCGGTAGGTTGGAGTTCAAATCCCAGCCGAGTCATACCAAAGACTATAAAAATGGGACCCATAACCTCCCTGCTTGGCACTCAGCAACAAAGGGTTGGAGTTGGGGGTTAAATCACCAAGATGATTCCCGGGCGCGGCGCAGCTGCTGCCCACTGCTCCCCAAGGGGATGGGACAAATGCAGAGGACAAATTTCACCACATCTAAGTGTGTGTGTGACAATCATTGGTACTTTAATCTTAATCTTTAATCTTCATGGACACATTCTTAATATACAATACAACCACACCTTATTTAAATCATCACACAAAGACAATACATGCTCTTTTTTACATCTGTCATCATTCGTAACAACAACCAAGATTTTAACAGCCATACCTCACAATCTACAACAAAAATGCTCTCATGGATAAATATAATACTCATTAAATTGATGTGTCAACATAATGCCCCTCTTAGTGACCGTGTGAGCAGCCTTGATTGCTCCAAAGCCACTTTTTAACTTCAACTTTTCTATTCCTTTTGTTATAACGTGGAGATGGCTAATTGGTCTGTACATGTTCTGGTCTTCTTTATTTCCTGCTTTATGGATTTAATTATAGTAGCAGTTTCTCGACGTGGTAGGGAAAGTGTTTTCCGTTATTGATTTATTTATCAATTGTTGTTATACGAGCAATAATCCAATACTTATATGTTTTTAGGAAGATAGTGTCCAACCCATATATATATCTCTAGATCATGAGTCTGCTAATGCAGTGAAGATTTTGTTTAACTTTGTTTCATTTGTTAATTCTAAAATTAGTCCATCCTGAATAAATGACAATTATTTGCACTGATTTTGAGGGATTTTGTATTCAGGGTTTGTACAGACTGGATGAAATGTTCATTAAAATTATTACTTATGTCCAGACTGTCTGCGATAGTAGCGCCATTGATATTTAATGTTATAGTGTTGTTTCTTGTTTGCTCTCTTTCCGTAAGTTTGTATCTGGTTTTCCATAACTGTTCTAATGTTCCCTTTTGCAGCTTTGATTAATTCTAAATGAAAGTCAGCCTTAGACTTCCGCATAAACATTGTAACTTTGTTCCTACAAACTTTTAAAATCATACGATCTGTATTTAGACCTGTTTTAATTGCTCTTTTGAGAGCTGAGTACCGATGTCTTTATTAGAATCCAAATTGTTTTATTAATACAAGGTATTTTTATTTTAGCACTCTTCTTTCTGGTTTTGTATTAGTGTATTTACAGATGATCTCTTTGATTTTTGTCATCCAATTGTAATTTTAGTAGGGCTGCTTATCATTTGTATCATGTAGAAGCCGTTTATAATATCCTTAAGTTTCCTTCTACGCGTCTTATTTAACCAGTCCAGATTAACGTCCCCCATGATGTTACTTCTTTCATACTATGCTGTTTGAGGATGTCTGAAAATGAATCAAGAAAAATGTCTTTAGCTGTGGTCGGTCGGTATACTACAATTACCTTGAAATACATTTCTGAGGAAAATGTGATTTTAATTTCAACATACTCAAATTGATCTACTTTTAATGTTTTCCCTTTCATAAATCATAATTCCTCCCCCCTTTGTCACTCAATCTGTCTTTTCTGTAATCTTGTCCCCCGGGACATTAATTAGAACGAAAGGTGTTGTGGGTTTTAACCATGTGTCTGATAGACAAGGTAATCCGGATTAGAGTCTGACAGTAACTGCTGTATTTGTTCAGTATGTTTCCTGTGGTAGAAAGTTTAATAATGCGGACACGTTTGTTACTGAATACTTTCTACAGACTTCTGTCTCTCTGCGACTTTGTGTATGTAATAAGCAACTATAAATATTTGATATGCTTAAATGTTATTTTAGCTCAGCTGTTGTGTAGCTGCTAGCTCCTTGTAGCCTACAGCAGGAATGTCCAAATTGCAGCCCATAGCTATGTTTTTAACAGACAACCGAAATAATTGAAAATGTGGTATTTGCGTATCGGTTCAATCAGCGGCAGCTACGCCCTGTTTTATCATTTCACCTAAATTTTTGGTTTCGTAGGCAGGACAGAGAGCAAAGGAACAATGTGGGTCATTAGTTGTCCATCTTACACCATGTTAATTGTTGAAAGGATAGTTCACATGAGCGGCCATACCTTGAGTCCCACCATATATAAGAGTCAAAAGGCTCCTATTATGAGTCGTCTAATTGGTGATCATACACTTTGGCGGTTTGGGTGGCAGGGCACACGGACGCACCTCAGTCAGCCAGTGCTAGGACAGTTGGAGCAGTCCCCGTCCTCCATTCGTTCCTGGGAGGCGTCCCCAGCAGTTGTCAGCTGATGTCGTGCTGTCAGGCAACATCAGGAAGTTCCTTCTGTGCAGTATTGAATGTCAGGGCACAGTTCGTAAGCAGGTCATTACAAGGTGTGTGCAGGTTGACCACAAAGGAATGCTTCAAAGATTGTGTTGAACATTATTCGTTGACACTTATGTCCAGCAGGGGTCTGTTTGTATCCTGCTGTTCGTCCTGCTGTGGGCGTCCTCTGTCACACCTTTGTGAGCATGTTCTGGCTACAACTTTGGAGCTTGTCTTGTTCAGAGAAGTTGGCAGTCCCCCGGCTGCATAACAGTTTCCACCCTAGCATGACCTAGGACAATTCTGTGACTACCACCCAAGTCCGTCTGTATGGTTTTACGTTTTGTTGAGGTTTTTTCCCTCCAGAATTTGGAACTCAAAACATGTACACCCATCGTTTTCATATCCTCTCGGTTAGTTCAATTTTGCATATCACGTTTTAAAATTACAGTCTTAACTATCCCATTAAATGCTAATCAATAACCCTAATTCAAAGATTATACATACTACTTCATGTGTATTTAAGTACCCTTTTAATTCACTTAAAGATTATCTATAAGTTAATTTAAACTATCATTTGTCTATCAGTAGGCGCGAGCAAGCTGTCATGCTTGCACTCTGACCTCCCGCTGTGCGTGATATTCTCCAAAACAAAAGAATGTTTTTATTCACGTTTCTCCTTATCTTTTCTTTCACACTACCCCGCCTTCCGCCCGATTGTAGCTGAGATAGGCTCCAGCGCCCCCCGCGACCCCGAAGGGAATAAGCGGTAGAAAATGGATGGATGGATGGATAGTCACAACATGCACACACACACATTGTTTTGTGCCAGCTGTCCTGATATCGCAGCACAAACACCTCACAAGGCCACCTCCCAGACGTATGGTGGAATGCAATGTCTAATTAAAAATATAAATTACTCCAAACTAAAAATGTCAGACTGCACTTTAAAGTTACTTTTATTAAATTAATTTCCAAACTAACCACCACCACAGCAGACATCTTCCTCAATCCTATCCCAATACTCCCATAAATTAAAAGTGTTTCACAACAGTGGTTAAGTAGTTATTTTAAGTAATAGATCTTAATATGTAGAAATTAATAAGACTAAATCTTTACCAGAAAGAGTAACTTGACAGAGTATATGAACTAACTTCTTGAGAATAATAATTGATCATAAATATGTTGGAAGCCACATATTGAACATATTAAAGAAAAATATCCAAATCCATTGCTATTCGGTATAAAGTTAAACACATGCTGAATAAGAAATGTCTGCACATGTTATATTATTAATTTATTTTTCCATATGTAATATTGTTTTGAAGTTTGGGGAAATGTTTATAGAAGAAATATAGACCCAATACTTAAACTTAAAAGGCTCATTTCAATAATACACAAAGCATTATTATTATGATCATACTAATCCAATTTTTATAAGTCATAATGTGTTAAATATTCAGATAATTTAATTTTAAAACAATGGCAATTATGTTTCCGAGTAAAGAACAACAGCCTTCCAGTTTGTATTCTTAGCTTGTTTACATTATGAGGAGAAAGCTATCATTTACGGGGGATATTGATTTTTGAAATAGGTAAAAAAAAATAAAAAAAAAATACAAATGTAATTCAGTTCTAGGAGTTAAATGATGGACCATCTTCAGTGATGAGCTGAACACATGTAGTTTTTTGTTATGGTTTAAGAGACCCTTGAAAAGTAAAGTTTTTTGAACATTATAAAATATAGTAACAATTACTCTTCTTTGGGGGGGGGGGGGGCTAGGATGACAGGGAATGCAAAACAATAACAGTGCAATACTTTTTTATATCATGGTCGTTAATGCCTAGCTTCTCTTATTTTACTGTTCTATTTTTATTCTCCTTGTAATATTTTTCTATTTTGTGTCCATTTATACCCTTATTAGTTACTGTTTACTTTTTACTTCTTCTTCCTGAGGGAACTCTCCTGAAGGAATCAATAACGTTTTATCTGTCTATCTATCTATCTATTACTAACCCGAGCACAATTCATGACGTCATGTTTATCTTGCAGACAGTTGTTTCCATTTAGTTTTATTCTTTACATGTAATTCTACATGCAGCAATGTCACATAGAAATTTGCTTTCTTTGTTATTTACTTACATTATTATTTCTGGTTTACTTGCTGTCTGTTTACTTAAGTTCTCATATTTTGGTCTGTCTTCCTTCTGATTAGAATTTGTTTAACGCTTCTCTACGTTTTGTTTTGACTATGGCGCTGAGTGTTGGCGCCTCTTTTCTGTACTTCTTCAGACTCTATGATTCACAGATGTTTTTAGATGTTTTAGAATATAAATTTAAAATTTACTTCATCGTGATTATTCTTGAAATAATTAAAATGTCAATATAATTAAATAATCATTTTGCCTTTATTAAATTTAATTAAATTTTATTTAATGTGTTTGCTATATCATTATTAATTCAAAGCTACAATGTGTTCTAATCTATGATGTGCGTGCGTGTGTGTTTGTCTCAATTTCCACACAGGAACTGGATGGATCAGATAAGCAGCAAGGCTGTTCAATACAGTATATTACACACATAATTAATGACTAATGAATTTAACAATGCTTAAATGTCCCAGTCCAAATGTATGTATTGATATTTAAATGTTTATTTATTCATATACAGTATATTTTATTTTTCCTATTATCAAAACCAACCTGTCAGCCTTCTCTTCAGATTGAGTACAGCTGTCCACTATATATATATATATATATATATATATATATATATATATATATATATATATATATATATATATATATATATATATATATATATATATATATATATATATATATATATATATATATATATATATATATATATATATATATATATTTTTTTTTTTAAACTAGCTCAATGCTAATCTAATCCAATGCTATGCTAACTCAATGCTAACCTAGCTCAATGATATGCTAACTCAATGCTAACCTAGCTCAATACTATGCTAACAGTGTCACACCTCTTCGGCCCACGCCTCACGCAGCTGTCACTCACACAGCCTCGTCACACGCACACATCCCTTATCTTAAAATGTCTTCCAGCAGGGCCTCCTTTTTTTTTTTTTTTTTTTTTTTACTGAGTCACATGCACACACATCTTTCCCCAAAAAAGCAAGAGCCTTCTTGCAAACCACAGTGTCACACAGTTACAATCACCAGCACAGTTAAAAATAAATGCAACAGACAACTATTTTTCTCATCCAGAAGCACAGCTGTATCATATCAGAACCTTAATAATAAGAACAACATTTATCATTCACTCTTAGATGGACAAATAGTCAAGTTTAAGGAGGGTATTCTGGACTTCCCTGCTTAGGCTGCTGCCCCCGCGATCCAACCTCCGAGAGAGGAATAAGATAATTAAATGGATAGATCATTCACTCATATGTTTTCTGTACATAAACTGTGTCTACTTTCTCACAAGCACACACATTTTAGACAATTTCCCAACTTTTACAGATAGCGGGGCTGTGAGAAAAAGCGTGAAGGGAGGGGAGGGGAGGGGGGGGGGAAGGGGGGGAATTAAACCAGATAAGAAACCAGGTGCTACACAAAACTTATTAAATTACGCATATATCTAAATGTACCAACATAAACTGACTCACTCAATACACACACATTTCAGCATTCATCATTATACACACACATTTATAAATTACAATACCACCCCATGTCCGGACAAATATAAACTAATGCACGCGTGCTTTTGTGGAATCGGCCGTCTCATATCACAAAAACCAGGTTCCATCATTGCTCATACAACCCGTTTCATTGGAGCAGCACCTGCGTTTCCTCCCTGACCAACACGGAAAAACCTGGCCTAACGCCCAGTAGGACCACGGGGAATCACCCAACAATCCTAAAGACTCGTGTCTGGTCAGTCCATACAGTTTCACTAAGTTTCACCAAAGCTCTACCATATGCAGCCCGATCAATACCTGTCTATTTGCAGCAAATTTCCAAATTCGTCGTGACAGCTATCCGCTCAGTTGATCTCCTTTACCGGAGTCAATGAGCGGTCACCAATAAGAGGCTTTTCCCACCGCTGCAGTTTCCACATAAACAGATATGTCGCACCTTCATAGACGTCATCAATTTGTATGGGCCAAATGTCACACCAGTTAGAAAATCTTGCCTATAATTTAGCTGTATCCAACTCTGACTAATCTGATGCACTTGCAGCAAGAAGCATCCTCTGCCAACAACGACAGAGGATGAAGAGGTTAAAAGAAATTTTCGTCTATGCTTCAAAAACATTCCAAACCACCAAAATTCTATCAACAATCCCCTTATGTTAAAAACAAGAAATCACAAGTTTTCAACAAACACGCAGACAAATGATCACATATAAAACAACTCAATCCAACCATAATTTACCCCATTCCAGGTTGTTTTTGGAGAACCTGACTAAACCTATCTTTTATCAAAAATAGATTCAGCAATTAGTCTTATCGATCCGGCTCTCTCCAGGCAGAAAATGTTTACACTTTAAAGCAAACTGCTTACCTTGTGATGCGCGCGTGCAACACACTGTCTGCCTGACAGAGAGAGCGGGAGCGGCTGTCGACCTGTAGCTTCTAAACCATCCTGTTCGTGACGCCAATTTGTGTAGTGGATTGTCCGAAACTTAAGAAGGCAACAAAAGTAGTTTAGTACAACAAATGTATTTACCCATTATCAGAAGAGCAGGTTGAATTAAGTTGTCCGTGCAAGCAGACACAATGTACTCCAGAGCACACAAGACACACACAAGCCAAAATCACTGTCGAGTTCCGGTCTTCTGCCATTTTTTATATGTCTCTTGTGCATCACTGTTTTTTATCTAGTGCGTCATGATTGTTTTGTTTTGGTTTTGTCTGTTCCAAAACAACCTTGTATCTCTTAGTCATATTTGGAAATTCTAAACATTCTGTAGACAGGTTGGCATAACTCCATATTCACCTTTGTCCCACAACTGGTCCATTCAATGGCACAAAATAGAAGAGAATTGAAAATGAGCTGACATTCTTAAAAGACAAGAAATATAGGTCAAAAGGTCAGAAATTCTACGACAGTTTCTCTTGTTTATTATTATTAAGTAATTATGCCACATTTTACTAATGTCGATTTGCCACATGTATTTGTAAATTTACAAAGCAATATTTTCGTCGGGAGTCGGGACAGATTGTTGGCATTACCCTGCTAAAATGTCTAGTTTGACCACACGGACCACCATCGAAATAATTATATATAATAATATATAATATATATCGCATATTCCTGCTTTGATGGAAAGCCAAGGCCAACAGTAAAATTACTGCCACATTTCGTTCAGCATAACTCCATGTTGCATCCAACCTGACGCACTGCATTCTCTTTCAGTGCAGAGTGCAATTCTATGAGACAACCCACATTATGCATAAACTACGTTACGCTTAAATCATATAGCCTACTACCATGTCAATACTCAAAGTAGAAAATCATTACTTGTAATGCATTATATTGTGCCAAGCAAATACCACCCCATATTTGCCTGATGTACATACAGTACCAGAAACCGCTATTAGCCGTGCTAATGTTGGAACACATTTCCTCAGCGTATCAGCATATTGAGAACGAAATAGGCACTGACACTACCCATATCCACATTGGTTTTATTTCTCGAAAATATATTTTGCCCTGTCAGTTAGATGACACATCGGCATACATGCTAACAGGCATATATTTCCCCGTTAGCCTATATGTCGATGTGTCATGTGGTGTGGGTGTGACAATCATTGGTACTTTAATCTTTAATCTTAATCATTGACCGGGCGAGCATGCTAAGCATTCGTTGCACGAATATACTAGCTTTGTTAGACAAGATCATAGACTGTATTGGACAATATAGTTTACATACCAAATGTCCATTTCCATTTATTACAAGTAATAAGAAAACGTAAATGCCTTACTTACTTATCAAGGAGAAAATTAGCAAGTTTGGCGTCAGATGAAAAAATCTTCTCCGCCTTCAATGGTCTCCATCTTTCAAAGGCATCACTGATACAAATCCTTGTTTTGTCATGAATAAGTTGAGAATCGTAACGACGCCTTTTAGATTTACTAAGGTCTGACATGTTTAGTAACTTTACCAGTGGCAGTACCCAGACGAAGTTGGCGGTGCGTAAATGACAACCTGGATGTGACAGACTCACAGACTTTCTAATTGGTCAAACGGTGGAGGACGGGACATCGAAATTAAAACAATAACAAGATTTCGGGGCTGTAAATCTATTTTGTAATGAGCATATTACGGCTTAACTACCGTTATCAGTAATAAAGGTGAACGAAAATAACATTATTTAAAGTTAAGTTAAAAGTTAAAGTTAAAGTACCAATGATTGTCACACACACACTAGGTGTGGTGAAATTTGTCCTCTGCATTTGACCCATCCCCTTGATCACCCCCTGGGAGGTGAGGGGAGCAGTGGGCAGCAGCGTAGCCGCGCCCGGGAATCATTTTTGGTGATTTAACCCCCAATTCCAACCCTTGAAGCTGAGTGCCAAGCAGGGAGGTAATGGGTCCCATTTTTATAGTCTTTGGTATGACCCGGCCGGGGTTTGAACTCACAACCTACCGATCTCAGTTTATTACTGCCTTTTGACATATCAGGGCTATTTAATGACTTGACATTCAATTATTACATATGGCACCTTTAAGGAAGGATAAGTGACATTTGTTACTAAAGCAGTATAGGCCTACTGTATTGGGTGAATTTCTGTATTTACTTATTGAGACATTTTCCACTACTGTTACACAAAGTTAAAGTCTATTAGTGCAAAGAAAAGGAAAACTTTGTTGATTGTTGTTTGAATGTATATTTGTATAATACTGAAGTGCATTTTATGAATATTTGTTGCCATACTGTGTACTTGTACATGTTTGGTATTTGATTTATTACTGGCAGTCATTTCAGACGTGAGCAGAACAAAGTTGTGTCCGTGTATCTGTATACTCTAACACAGGGGTCCCCAAACTTTTTGACTCGGGGGCCGCATTGGGTTAAAAAAATGTGGCCGGGGGCCAGGCTGTATATATATATATGTGTATATATATATATATATATATATATATATATATATATATATATATATATATATATATACATTGTCTTTATAATCCATTTTGTCATTTAACATCAATTAACATTGATGTTCATCAACATTTAACATTTTCACATTATCGATGGGAAAATTCATTTTTAGACAATATGATTTGCCTGAGCGGCCAGCTATTTTTAAATTGAAGAAACAATATGATTAGGTTATATATACATGTGTATATCCTACATAAACAATGTATGAATACATTAGATATCTATATATCTTATAGACTGTATCTCTGTTGCTGCAGCAGCAGAGAGTTTATTCTGTCTTGACACTTTGTATTGATATTTTGTATTACATTCTTCCCCTAAATGATAATGTTTACAGTGATTGTTTTATATCTATTTTTTATGTATGTCGCTTTGGATAAAAGCATCTGCCAAATACTTAAACATAAACACCTGAAAGTCTTTATATCAGCTAAAACCACCAATCTGTTTCACTGGATTCAGAATAAAACCAAATTCTGTTTTACCCAACAATGTTAGTATTTGAATATTGTTACTTGAAGACTTATACCTGGTTACAATTATACTGTTAAGAAAGTATTGTCTTATACTTTGCCTAAAATGAGAATGCATCTTAATCAGTGGCGGCTGGTAAATTTTGTTTTAGGTGGGGCTGAAAGGTCATCCTCCTCCAGAATATTTCTTTGTGATTTTCACATACAAATGAAGCATTCTGGTTGCATTCTGACAAAATAATGAATTCATGAATTAAATTTAATTAATTTAATTGACAAGCAATTCTATTATGGTCATACTCTTGTTTGCTAGCGGCTATGATTTCAGTGCTATTGAAGATCTTCTCAACTCTGTGGTAATATTCTTTTCACAAAATACAACCAATAGTACGTTAATGTTAAATCTTACTTGTGAAAAGTAATCCCCCGATTCCTATTTTCAACAGTCCGCTCATTTGAGCAGGAAAACGCTGAACACCATCTTTGTTTTCTACCTGTAAACTGTCAGTTTAGGCTGCTCTCCGGCTCCTCATCGATCACCACTTCAAGATGGCGGCCAAATTACTCGAGTCACAGCAGCCAATGCTGCGTCTACTTATAAGATGTATATGGGCATGGAGCTGTTCCAGGAAAATTGAATAAGCCACCATAATAAAAACAAAGGACAGAAAGTAAACCACAAACTGAGAAACACCCACAAAACAAAACAAGGAATGATCTGGCGTAACAGGTCACAACAACTAAGTACAAGAGCCGTATCTAGTCGATACTACAATGATTACATCGAGATTTTTTTTATCATCCCAAAATCTTTTTTTCCTGTTTTGAAATGTTTATTATGTTTATCCATCCATCCATTTTTTACCGCTTGTCCCTCTCGGGGTCGCGGGGGGTGCTGGAGCCTATCTATAAACCAGGATATATATGTCCCTGGACACATGAAGACTTTAAATACGACCAATGGATGACCATGTAACTACTTGGTATCAGATTAATACCCACATTTTTGGTATCATCCAAAATGATGTGAAGCATCCAAACAACAAAAGACTAAGTGCTTATTACATTTTAATAGAAGTGTGGATGGAAAATATTAAAACAAATAACCAGATATTAACAGTAAATGAACAAGTACATTTATAATAAATTTTCTACCGCTTGTCCCTCGTAATTTTGACAAAATAACGGAATGAGAAATTACAAAATATGTTACTGCATACGTCAGCAGCTAAATTAGGAGCCTATGTTTGCTTACTTAAAGAATCCTAATCTACGACTGATTCAGTGCAAATCTCTTAATAGAATACATTACATAGGCCAAAGGCTGTTTAAAATGGGTTTAACTGACTCTAATATTTGTGTATACTGCTCAGAAAATAAGATTGATAACTACTTTTACTCAATGTGGTCCTGTGTGATTATATGTGATATATGTATATTACATATATGTTATATTTTATATTGCTACTGTGGTACATTTTAGTGTACTTAATACCGGCATTATCCTTTCCATCCTTACCCTTTCCATCTTTTAAAACTGAGCTACTGTGTGGAACAATTTCCCTTGCGGATCAATAAAGTTTGTCTAAATCTAAGTTATTCTAAGTCTGTGCTCCTGTTAATAATTTCTGGTGCGAAGTGTGCAGGCACCTATCACTAGCCTTAAAGATTCCTATTCCCACCGTCCCTTCACTCTGGCTGTTGGGTGATCTCTCCACAGCTGACTTTTAAACAAACAAAATATATCTCTTAAGGCAGTGGTTCTCAACCTTTTTTCAGAGATGTACTCCCTGTGAACATTTTTTTAATTCAAGTACCCCCTAATCAGAGCAAAGCATTTTTGGTTGAAAAAAAGAGATAAAGAAGTAAAATACAGCACTATGTCATCAGTTTCTGATTAATTAAATTGTATAACAGTGCAAAATATTGCTCATTTGTAGTGGTCTTTCTTGAACTATTTGGAAAAAAATATATAAAAATAACTAAAAACTTGTTGAAAAATAAACAAGTGATTCAATTATAAATAAATAATTCTACACATAGAAGTAATCATCAACTTAAAGTGCCCTCTTTGGGGATTGTAATAGAGATCCATCTGGATTCATGAACTTAATTCTAAACATTTCTTCACAAAAAAATATATCTTTAACATCAATATTTATGGAACATGTCCAAAAAAACAACATTGAATATTGCATTGTTGCATTTCTTTTCACAGTTCTTTTTGACAGACATTTTAGTGAGGGTCAAACCATCATGGCATGGGGGAAACTCTGGGTTTATGGTAATGAATGGAATAGCCTACTTGATTTGATGGTCAGTTTATGAACTTACGTTCATATTTTGTTGAAGTATTATTCAATAAATATATTTATAAAGGATTTTTGAATTGTTGCTATTTTTAGAATATTTAAAAAAAAATCTCACGTACCCCTTGGCATACCTTCAAGTACCCCCAGGGGTACACGTACCCCCATTTGAGAACCACTATCTTAAGGCATTAAGCATCTCCAAGAAAAACATCCTTAAGAATTGGACTCTGCTGCGTCTCCCTTCGCGCCCTGTATAATGTCGTCATCGAGGTGCGGGCTTGTCAGAGGTTGTCCCTGAGAGAGGGGACTCATTGTGCTTCAGATATGGAGCAGACTAGCAGTGCTACGCTCCGACTGCTTCACCTAGTCAGGACTTTGATGATTTATTTCTTTAATTCAATGAATATCATCCACTCCTTCTTTTCAGCACTGTCCTTCACACTCACTTCCTTCCTTCCTAATCACATTTTGTTTTATCTTAATGATTTTCCTGCATTTCTGCTGTCTTTGATCATATGTTGCAGATCATTTTTTTGATGATTGTAATTATTGCTATGAAATGCTGAGCGTCAAGAAATAAGTAATAAAAGGCAGCATAGACGCGTCAATAAGAGGCAGATCCAGATTTTTTTGTGTGTGTTATTGTTGTTTTTCTTCCCTACTCGTTGATTAAAATGTGTGTTCAAAAGTGCTGTCATTCACATACAACTACATAAAGGCTTGATCTTCAAAATTCCACCAGGCGGCGCTGCTGCATTGTTTTTGAAAATGAAAGTGAATATTTGAACGTGTTCAGCTAAACTCAGCTTGCTCATGTTTTTGTATTCATGCACAATACATGTTTGTATTAGCTTCATGAAAACATGATGATCAAGACTTTCTCGTAGCTTACTAAATACAAAACACATTTTAAGTGGTAGAAAATGGATGGATGGATATAACAGTTTATATGTTTTTGTTTTTAAGGGATAACTTAAAGTTAAAAAGTTAAAGTTAAAGTACCACTGATAGTCACACACACACTAGGTGTGGTAAAATTATCCTCTGTATTTGACCCATCCCCTTGTTCACCCCTTGGGAGGTGAGGGGAGCAGTGAGCAGCAGTGGTGGCAGGATTGGGAATCATTTAGTGATTTAACCCCCAATTCCAACCCTTGATGCTGAGTGCCAAGCAGGGAGGCAATGGGTCCCATTTTTATAGTCTTTGGTATGACTCGGCTGGGTTTTGAACTCACGACCTTCCAGTCTCAGGGCGGACACTCTAACCACAAGGCCAGTGAGCGAAATGGATATTTCTCATTATTAATCTGTAACATGTATTCGATCTATCAAAAAATCTGCACAAACTTACACATTTCAGAGAATAGTATATCTTTAATATATCAGGTAATCAATAACACAACATTAACACTTTAGAAAATATTACGTCACATGATGTTTAAACCACACTGTGTGTAAGAATGTGATCTCTGCTGAGTTAACTGAAATAAGACTCAAGCATAAGAATATTTTAAGACACAAACATTTTTACATTCCGCATTATGACTGCCGCGTATCAATCATTTCCAGTGGTGCACAAATCTTAACAAAAAAAATGTGTCACTTTGTACCCTGTTGTTTTGTTCCAGAAGAAAAGGAATACGTTTTTCACATGCTTTTAAAAATAAAAACAAACGTTTAGATTATAAAGGTTGGATAACAACAATACAATACAATACAATGTAGTACAAACAAGTAGAGTAGTTGTATAAAGTAATGCAATAATAGTGTACAAAATTTACTTTTGAGAGTGGACTTCTACGATATCTCTTTCTCCAAATTCTACATGTTTATATATATATATATATATATATATATATATATATATATATATATATATATATATATATATATATATATATATATATATATATATATATATATATATATATATATATATATATATATATATATATATATCAATCTATCAATCAATCAATGTTTATTTATATAGCCCTAAATCACAAGTGTCTCAAAGGGCTGTACAAGCCACAACGACATCCTCGGTACGGAGCCCACATACGGGCAAGGAAAAACTCACCCCAGTGGGACGTCGGTGAATGACTATCACCCCAGTGGGACGTCGGTGAATGACTATGAGAAACCTTGGAGAGGACCGCATATGTGGGTAACCCCCCCCCCCCCCTCTAGGGGAGACCGAAAGCAATGGATGTCGAGTGGGTCTGACATAACATTGTGAAAGTCCAGTCCACAGTGGATCCAACACATCAGTGGGAGTCCAGTCCACAGCGGGGCCAACAGGAAACCATCCCGAGCGGGGACGGGTCAGCAGCGCAGAGATGTCCCCAACCGATGCACAGGCTAGTGGTCCACCCGGGGTCCCGACTCTGGACAGCCAGCACTTCATCCATGGCCACCGGACCTATGCAACTCCCCCTCGCAAGGGACAGGGGAGAAGAGGAGAGAAGAAAAGAAACGGCAGATCAACTGGTCTAAAAAAGGGGGGTCTATTTAAAGGCTAGATTATACAAATGAGTTTTAAGATGGGACTTAAATGCTTCTACTGAGGTAGCATCTCTAACTGTTACCGGGAGGGCATTCCAGAGTACTGGAGCCCGAATAGAAAACGCTCTATAGCCCGCAGACTTTTTTTTGGCTCTGGGAATCACTAATAAGCCGGAGTTCTTTGAACGCAGATTTCTTGTCGGGACGTATGGTACAATACAATCGGCGAGATAGGCTGGAGCTAAACTGTGTAGTATTTTATACGTAAGTAGTAAAACCTTAAAGTCGCATCTTAAGTGCACAGGAAGCCAGTGCAAGTGAGCCAGTATAGGCGTAATATGATCAAACTTTCTTGTTTTTGTCAAAAGCCTTGCAGCCGCATTTTGTACCAACTGTAATCTTTTAATGCTAGACATAGGGAGGCCCGAAAATAAAACGTTACAGTAATCGAGACGAGACTTAACGAACGCATGAATAATGATCTCAGCTCTCAGATGGAACGAATTTTAGCGATATTACGGAGATGAAAGAAGGCCGTCCGTTTTAGTAACACTCTTAATGTGTGACTCAAACGAGAGAGTTGGGTCGAAGATAATACCCAGATTCTTTACCGAGTCGCCTTGTGTAATTGTTTGGTTGTCAAATGTTAAGGTGGTATTATTAAATAGATGTTGGTGTCTAGCAGGACCGATAATCAGCATTTCCGTTTTCTTAGCGTTGAGTTGCAAAAAGTTAGCGGACATCCATTGTTTAATTTCATTAAGACACGCCTCCAGCTGACTACAATCCGGCGTGTTGGTCAGCTTTAGGGGCATGTAGAGTTGAGTGTCATCAGCATAACAGTGAAAGCTAACACCGTACTTGCGTATGATGTCACCCAGCGGCAGCATGTAAATACTAAAGAGTGCAGGGCCAAGAACCGAACCCTGGGGAACTCCGCACGTTACCTTGACATAGTCCGAGGTCACATTGTTATGGGAGACGCACTGCATCCTGTCAGTAAGATAAGAGTTAAACCAAGACAAGGCTAAGTCTGACATACCAATACGTGTTTTGATACGCTCTAATAAAATATTATGATCGACGGTATCGAAAGCGGCGCTAAGATCAAGAAGCAGCAACATAGATGACGCATCAGAATCCATCGTTAGCAATAGATCATTAGTCATTTTTGCGAGGGCTGTCTCCGTAGAGTGATTTGCCCTGAAACCGGATTGAAAAGGTTCACAGAGATTGTTAGTCACTAAGTGTTCATTTAGCTGCTGCGCAACAATTTTTTCGAGAATTTTGGAAATAAACGGAAGGTGGGAGACCGGTCGGTAGTTTACCATGAGGTCAGGATCGAGGTTAGGTCTTTTGAGCAGAGGATGAATAACCGCTTTTTTGAATGCTAGGGGAACAGTGCCGGAGGAAAGTGATAAGTTTATAATATTTAACACTGATGGACCTAATAATACAAACAGTTCCTTGATAAGTTTCCCAGGAAGTGGGTCAAGTAAACATGTTGTTTGTTTTATCCCACTTACACGCTGTAATAATTCCTCTAATGTTATTTCATCAAAAATAGAGAGACTATTTTGGAGGGCAGTGTCCGTCGTATATACAGTCGTATTTGTGTTAATAGAACCCAGTTGTAGCTGGGATGCGTTGTCTTTAATCTCCTTTCTAATGAGTTCAATTTTCTTATTAAAGAAATTCATAAAATCATCTGCCGAGTGGGTGGAGCTACTGGGAGGAGTCCCTTGTTGGGTTAGCGATGCTACTGTACTAAACAGAAATTTAGGATCGTTTTTGTTGAGGCGGATGAGATTTGAGTAGTATTTAGCTTTAGCTAAGGTAAGCATGCGTTTATAAGTTATTAAACTATCACTCCATGCTTGATGGAAAACCTCAAGTTTAGTCGCGCGCCATTTGCGTTCCAGTTTTCTACATGATCATTTATGAGCTCTAATTTCTTCTGTAAACCATGAGGTGCGCCTTTTAGGGGCCCTTTTTTGCTTTAGCGGTGCTATACTATCAATAATTTCGCGCAAGGCATCATCAAAGTTGTTAGTGAGGTTATCAATAGAGCCCACATAATTTGGGAATGGTGCCATTACCGAAGGCAGTAGGTCAGCAAGAGTCATCGTTGTGGTAGCATTAATGTTGCGGCCGCTATAGCAGTTATTATTATTATTAGCTTGTTGACAATGAGTCAAAACTTCAAATTTTATAAGGTAATGATCGGACATTACTTTAGTATATGGAAGTATCATAACTTTGGAGGTGGTGACACCCCTGACAAGCACTAGATCTATTGTATTACCGTTGCGATGCGTGGGTTCATGTATTATTTGTGTAAGACCACAGCTATCAATTATGGTTTGGAGCGCCACGCACTGAGGGTCCGATGGGGTATTCATATGGATATTAAAGTCCCCCATTATGATTATATTGTCGGCGTGCGTCACTAGATCAGCAACGAACTCTGAGAATTCACTGATAAAGTCCGAATAGGGCCCAGGGGGGCGGTAGATAACAGCCAGGTCGAGAGGTAGCGGTGTGACAGACCTCATAGTAAGCACCTCAAACGATTTATATTTATTATTTAGGTTAGGGGTAAGGTTGAAATTTTCATTGTATATTAGTGCGACACCCCCTCCCCTTTTAAGAGGACGGGCAACATGCGCATTCGTATAGTTAGGAGGAGATGCCTCATTGAGCGCAAAAAATTCGTCTGGTTTGAGCCAGGTTTCGCTAAGACCAATGACGTTAAGATTGTTGTCTCTAATGACCTCATTAACCAATAACGCCTTGGGAGACAATGATCTTATGTTTAAAAAGCCCATATTATAGGTATTGGGCTGTTTTGACGAGTTTTTGTTAAGATTATCCGTAGTGGCAATATTAACAATGTTGCGTTTATTATGCGTAGTGCACTTTAAATAGTTTCGACCATATCTAGGAATTGATATGACGGGAATTTTCTGATTGTTTGCTTGGTGCTGCAATAGACTGGACATATCATAATTTGCCACCTCAGTAGAATGCATGTCCACCTCTGACACAGACACAACAGAAAAAACATTGTGTGAATTGTGTATTTTTCTAAGAGAATTGCTATGCGTACATGGATTATCCAGCCTGGCGCTGGCTAGTTCTAGCTTAACTGACTCCTCACCCGGACTAACAGACATTGTAATTGCCTGTGACCGGGCTTGCTCTAGTGTAGTCAGTCAAGTGAGACTTAAATAGTAGTCTATGTTTCTAGACAGGATGATGGCGCCTTCCTGGTTAGGGTGAAGGCCGTCTCTCATCAGCAAGCCTGGTTTGCCCCAGAAAGAGGGCCAGTTATCAATAAACGTTAGACCCTGTTGCCTACAGTAGCTAGCCAGCCACTTGTTAAGCGAGACTAATCTGCTATATCTCTAATCATTGCCTCTCGCAGGCAGGGGGCCAGAGACAATTACTCGATGCCTGGACATCTTTCTGGCGAGATCACAAGTCCTGGCTATGTTTCTCTTTGTAATCTCTGACGGTCTCATTCTAGTGTCATTGGAGCCAACGTGTACAACTATATTCGCATAATTAGTGGTGCGATTAGCCTGTCGTACGTGTTTACTAGGCCTGTTGCGAGTTAGCTCCCTAAGATTAGCTTCAATGTCAGGTGCTCTGGCCCCGGGGATACACTTTACTGTGGCTGGTTTGCTAAGCTTTATGTTTCGGGTGATGGAGTCCCCTATGACTAAGGTGTGGTGCCCGGTAGACTGGGGTGTAGGACTAGCTAAAGAGCTAAATCTATTATGCGTCTCAACCGGTACACCGTAGCTTGTAGGCCGCTTAGGACTGCTACAAGCTGGGCTAGTTAGCTCGCTACAGCTAACGCTAGCAGATGTGTCCGCAACATCTAAAGTTACGACATTACTCTGCTCGAACTGGCGGACACGGCCCTCTAGCAGAGCCAACCTCTCCGTATATATATATATACACATACATATACATATATACATATACATATATACATACTGTATCTACATATATACATACATATATATATATATATATCTATATATACATATATAGATATATATATATATATATCCATCCATCCATCCATCTTCTTCCGCTTATCCGAGGTCGGGTCGCGGCAGCAGCTTAAGCAGGGAAGCCCAGACTTCCCTCTCCCCAGCCACTTCGTCCAGCACCTCCCGGGGGATCCCGAGGCGTTCCCAGACCAGCCGGGAGACATAGTCTTCCCAACGTGTCCTGGGTCTTCCTCGTGGCCTCCTACCGGTCGGACGTGCCCTAAACACCTCCCTAGGGAGGCGTTCGGGTGGCATCCTGACCAGATGCCCGAACCACCTCATCTGGCTCCTCTCGATGTGGAGGAGCAGCGGCTTTACTTTGAGCTCCCCCCGGATGGCAGAGCTTCTCACCCTATGTCTAAGGGAGAGCCCTGCCACCCGGCGGAGGAAACTCATTTCGGCCGCTTGTACCCGTGATCTTGTCCTTTCGGTCATAACCCAAAGCTCATGACCATAGGTGAGGATGGGAACGTAGATCGACCGGTAAATTGAGAGCTTTGCCTTCCGGCTCAGCTCCTTCTTCACCACAACGGATAGATACAGCGTTCGCAGTACTGAAGACGCCGCACCGATCCGCCTGTCGATCTCACGATCCACTCTTCCCTCACTCGTGAACAAGGGGCAGGGTCTCCTCCGCAACCCGGAGATGGCACTCCACCCTTTTCCGGGCGAGAACCATGGATTCGGACTTGGAGGTGCTGATTCTCATCCCAGTCGCTTCACACTCAGCTGCGAACCGATCCAGCGAGAGCTGAAGATCCTGGCCAGGTGAAGCCATCAGGACCACATCATCTGCAAAAAGCAGAGACCTAATCCTGCAGCCACCAAACCAGATCCCCTCAACGCCTTGACTGCGCCTAGAAATTCTGTCCATAAAAGTTATGAACAGAATCGGTGACAGAGGGCAGCCTTGGCGGAGTCCAACTCTCACTGGAAACGTGTCCGACTTACTGCCGGCAATGCGGACCAAACTCTGGCACTGATCATACAGGGAGCGGACCGCCACAATCAGACAGTCCGATACCCCATACTCTCTGAGCACTCCCCACAGGACTTCCCGAGGGACACGGTCGAATGCCTTCTCCAAGTCCACAAAACACATGTAGACTGGTTGGGCAAACTCCCATGCACCCTCAAGGACCCTGCCGAGAGTATAGAGCTGGTCCACAGTTCCACGACCAGGACGAAAACCACACTGTTCCTCCTGAATCCGAGGTTCGACTATCCGGTGTAGCCTCCTCTCCAGCACACCTGAATAGACCTTACCGGGAAGGCTGAGGAGTGTGATCCCACGATAGTTAGAACACACCCTCCGGTTCCCCTTCTTAAAGAGAGGAACCACCACCCAGGTCTGCCAATCCAGAGGTACCGCCCCCGATGTCCACACGATGCTGCAGAGTCTTGTCAACCAAGACAGCCCCACAGCATCCAGAGCCTTAAGGAACTCCGGGCGGATCTCATCCACCCCCGGGGCCTTGCCACCGAGGAGCTTTTTAACTACCTCAGCAACCTCAGCCCCAGAAATAGGAGAGCCCACCACAGATTCTCCAGGCACTGCTTCCTCATAGGAAGACGTGTTGGTGGGATTGAGGAGGTCTTCGAAGTATTCCCTCCACCGATCCACAACATCCGCAGTCGAGGTCAGCAGAACACCATCCTCACCGTACACGGTGTTGATAGTGCACTGCTTCCCCTTCCTGAGGCGGCGGATGGTGGTCCAGAATCGCTTCGAAGCCGTCCGGAAGTCGTTTTCCATGGCTTCCCCGAACTCCTCCCATGTCCGAGTTTTTGCCTCCGCGACCGCCGAAGCCGCACACCGCTTGGCCTGTCGGTACCTGTCCGCTGCCTCAGGAGTCCTATGAGCCAAAAGAACCCGATAGGACTCCTTCTTCAGCTTGACGGCATCCCTCACCGCCGGTGTCCACCAACGGGTTCTAGGATTACCGCCACGACAGGCACCAACTACCTTGCGGCCACAGCTCCAATCAGCCGCCTCGACAATAGAGGTGCGGACATGGTCCATTCGGACTCAATGTCCAGCACCTCCCTCGTGACATGTTGAAAGTTCTTCCGGAGGTGGGAATTGAAACTCTCTCTGACAGGAGACTCTGCCAGACGTTCCCAGCAAACCCTCACAATGCGTTTGGGCCTGCCAGGTCTGTCCGGCATCCTCCCCCACCATCGCAGCCAACTCACCACCGGGTGTTGATCGGTAGAAAGCTCCGCCCCTCTCTTCACCCGAGTGTCCAAAACATGAGGCCGCAAATCCGACGACACAACTACAAAGTCGATCATGGAACTGCGGCCTAGGGTGTCCTGGTGCCAAGTGCACATATGGACACCCTTATGTTTGAACATGGTGTTCGTTATGGACAATCTGTGACGGGCACAAAAGTCCAATAACAAAACACCGCTCGGGTTCAGATCCGGGCAACCATTCTTCCCAATCACGCCTCTCCAGGTTTCACTGTCGCTGCCAACATGAGCATTGCAGTCCCCCAGTAGAACGAGGGAATCACCCGGGGGAGCACTCTCAAGTACTCCCTCGAGTGAATCCAAAAAGGGTGGGTACTCTGAGCTGCAGTTTGGCGCGTAAGCGCAAACCACAGTCAGGACCCGTTCCCCCACCCGAAGGCGGAGGGAAGCTACCCTCTCGTCCACCGGGTTGAACTCCAACATGCAGGCTCTGAGCCGGGGGGCAACAAGAATTGCCACCCCAGCCCGTCGCCTCTCACTGCCGGCAACGCCAGAGTAGAAGAGAGTCCAGCCCCTCTCGGGAGAACTGGTTCCAGAGCCCTTGCTGTGCGTCGAAGTGAGTCCGACTATGTCTAGTCGGGGGCATAAAGCCCCTGGACAACATAGCTCCTAGGATCATTGGGACACGCAAACTCCTCTACCACGGTAAGGTGGCAGCTCAGAGAGGAGATATATATATATATATATATATATATATATATATATATATATATATATATACAGAGGTGGGATCAAGTCATTGCTTTGCAAGTCACAAGTAAGTCTCAAGTCTTTGCCCTCAAGTCTCGAGTCAAGTCCCGAGTCAAGACAGGCAAGTCCCGAGTCAAGTCCAAAGTCAAGACTGGAAAGTCTCAAGTCAAGTCACAAGTCCTGCATTTTGAGTTTCGAGTCCTTTTGACCACAGACTAATATTTTTACACAGATTGTGTATGCTTTTAAAACGCTGTATTTATTTATTAAAACAAGTGCATTTGAAATAGCAGGAAAGAAAATAGTACTGACATTGCAATTCATAATAGCACTATTAACCAGTCATTTTAATAGTTTAAACAATTTTAAACATTTAACTCATTCCTTTACAGAATAAACACATTTGCAAAAACAAGTGCAACTGTACTTATTTGTACAAAAGTGTTAACATTGTATTTCCATGGCATATTGCATTGTAACTAGTTCCACAGCAGTTTCTATTCTGTTCTTACCTTATCTCATTGATCTCATCTCATACTGTGTGTGTGTTGATGTGTGCGTACACATGAAAAACATAACAAATACATGAACATAACAATGAACAGAGTTGTACTTTTTAGATGTCAGGGCCCTATGCAATATGTACACATATTGTTAAAATAGTATACATTTTAACTGACCTTTATTTGACTATGTTTGTTTTTTTGTAGGTGGCTAAAATACGCGGTGCTGCTGATCGCGTCTAACGTTACGTTACTGTGTGTGATACATTGATTAATGTATTGTTAAGTATAGGTACCTCATGCAACCCTGCTTAAAAAATCACTTGACAAAAAGTATGAATAAAGTAGCAAACTGCAGTGGACGCAACATATTGCTGTGTTTGAAATGACGTTATAACCATAAACATCTTATAAGTAGACGCAATATTGGTTGCTGTGACGCGAGCAATTTGCATCTTGAAGTGGTGATGAGGAGCCGGCGAGCAGCCTAAACTGACAGTTGACAGGTAGAAAACAAAGATGCCGGGCTGGTGTTCAGCGTTTTCCTGCTCAAATGAGCGGACTGTTGAAAATAGGAATCGGGGGATTACTTTTCACAAGTAAGATTTAACATTAATGTACTATTGGTTGTATTTTATGAAAATAACATTACCACAGAGTTGAGAAGGAGCAAAGATCTTCAATATTTGTATGTGAAAATCACAAATAAATCTTCTGGGGGAGGATGACGCCCCTACAGGGGTTTGGTTTACAAACTTTCTGCCCCACCTAAAACAAAATTCACCAGCCGCCATTGATTATAATGCATTCTCATTTTAGGCAAAATATAAGACAATACTTTCTTAACAGTATAATTGTAACCAGGAATAAGTCTTCAAATAACAATATTCAAATACTAACATTGTTGGGTAAAACAGAATTTGGTTTTATTCTGAATCCAGTGAAACAGATTGGTGGTTTTAGCTGATATAAAGACTTTCAGGTGTTTATATATGTTTAAGTATTTGGCAGATGCTTTTATCCAAAGCGACATACATAAAAAATACATATATAACAATCACTGTAAACATGATCATTTAAGGGAAGAATGTAATACAAAATATCAATACAAAGTGCCAAGACAGAATAAACTCTCTGCTGCTGCAGCAACAGAGATACGGTCTATAAGATATATAGATATCTAATGTATTCATACATTGTTTATGTAGCATGTATATATAACGTAATCATATTGTTTCTTCAATTTAAAAATAGCTGACTGTTTTTTCCCCCCTTCTCTGGGATTATATTCCCAGTTTTAATCTCGGACGTCTGGTCACTTATAGCGTATAAGAATATTCTATTACTGTTATGCAAACTATGAATAATAAAACATGTGTCCGTTATCATAGCTACACGTATGACGAAAAAGCGCGTGGAAATGAGTGGTATTCAGTGAGGTAAAATGAATTAAATGCGCTGACAGTTCATTGCTCCTGCCAAATGAATTGCACTGAGTGGAGCGGATCACCACTCCAAGATGGCGGCCCCGCGTCTCGTCTGCGCCAGTAGGCAGTAGTGCTCGATGCTGCGTCTACTTATAAGATGTCTATGGTTATGACGTTAGCAGTGAGTTTACAGCCTCGCTGATTTAACTACACAGCAAATAAAAGTCATGTTACTTAGCCAATAAACGTTAGCTTACATTCAAAACGTACCCTTCTTTGGGCAACTTCAAATGTCGAACGAAGTTGGAAGTTGTTGCGTCTCCGTCTGTAATATTCGAACTGCATGATTTGCATACGCAATTCGTTTTTTGTTGACCAAGTCGTGGTTTTTATACCCGAACGAAACCAACTTTGGTATAAATCTTTCTCACTGGCGCATTGTTTGACAACTCTTGTTCATTGGTTGTCCTGCAATTTGATTGGATCAATGCTGTGTGATGAAAACAATGTAGATCTAATTTGATTGGCTGTTGTACTGAGAGCACACACGCTGACACGCAGCACACACGCTGATAGACAGACACGTACAAAATGAAAGCTACGGAGCGCTCCCAAATAACTTTTTAAGCTTTAGGTTTTGGGGAAAGTAGCAAGTCATGTCAAGTCAAAAGCCTCAAGTCCAAGTGAAGTCACAAGTCATTGATGTTAAAGTCTAAGTCGAGTTGCAAGTCTCTTTACATTTTGTCAAGTCGAGTCTAAAGTCATCAAATTCATGACTCGAGTCTGACTCGAGTCCAAGTCATGTGACTCGAGTCCACACCTCTGTATATATATATATATATATATATATATATATATATATATATATATATATATATATATATATATATATATATATATATATATATATATATATCGACTCATTCTGCTTCAGTATGGTGCAGACTAGCAGTGTTACGCCCCGACTGCTTCATCAAGTTAGCCAGCTAAACACTCAATCATGTTTTTGATTATTTCTTTCTTTAATTCAATGAATATCATCCACTTTTTCTTCTCAGTACTGTCCTTCGCTCTCATTTTCTTCCTTCCCAAGCTTGGAAAAACAAAGTTATGTCCATCTCAAACTAATGTTAGCGAGTAAGATTGGATGTTTTGGTTGGACTTACAGGGACATTACCGCGACATTTATTACACCAACTCGTGGTGTGAAAGTATATGAATGTGGCTTTTTAACAACAACAAAAAACAACAACAAAAAAAGAAGAGAGCCGACTAATATTTCACAAATTTTTTAAGGTGAGGCACTCTTAGCCGAGTACTGTATATACAAAAATCAACATATAGAATATGTTTGATTGACCTTCAATATCAGTATCATAATCGGCTTTGCCAGAGTAGGACCCCAACAGGCAATCAAAATGTAACTAAGGATGCACACATAAGGCGTGGGAAAAACAGAAATCGCACACAAAAGGTGTGGAGAAAAAACAGTTAACACTGCAGTGCAGCCATGGCAAACCCACAGGAATGAGAAGCGTGAGTGGAGCCAAAGCAGAGGAGATGAACACGACTGGAAGAGTGAACCTTAACGCATCTACTGGGGCCGAGTGAATGGACTGGGTGTCAGGTGTGCGCAAAGGCTGCTCTGCCCCGTGACCCAAAAACCAGGCACTGCAAGAAAACGCAGACAGGCGGCAGCAGAGCAGCCAAATCATGACAACCAGTCCTAACTTGACGCCATTTTGTGGCTTTGTTAGAGGTAAGAAGTTATTATGACTGCACGTTAGTGAGGATACATCACTGAAAATGGAATTATTGAAATGGAATTATTGATATGTGCATCTTCTTGAGCATGTAATACAGTAACTTAGAGAAGTGTCGGTGAAGGTACACACACTACAGCAGTGTTTTTCAACCTTTTCTGAGACAAGGCACATTTTTTTCATTGAAAAAATCCAGAGGCACACCACGAGCAGAAAATGTAAAAAAAAAATTAAACTCAGCAGCCGATATTGACGGTAAAAAGTCGTTCTCGCAAGTGTTGGATATGAATTCAAACCACAACCAAGCATGCATCAATATAGCTCGTGTCTCAAAGTAGGTGTACTGTCACGACCTGTCACATCATGGCGTGACTTATTTTGAGGTTTTTGGTGTTTTCCTGTGTGTAGTGTTTTAGTTCTGGTCTTGCGCTCCTATTTTGGTGGCTTTTCCTGTTTTGTTGGTATTTTCCTGTTGCGGTTTCATGTTTTCCTTGAACGCTATTCCCTTCACCTGATTTGTTTTAGCAATCAAGCCTATCTAAGTTGTTTTTATCCTTCTTTGTGGGGACATTGTTGATTGTCATGTCATGTACGGATGTACTTTGTGGACGGCGTCTTTGCTCCACATGCTGTAACTGTTTTTGTTTACTTTGCAGCCAGTTCAGTTTTAGTTTCGTTTTGCATAGCCTTCCCTAAGCTTCAATGCCTTTTCTTAGCTGCACTCATCTTTTGTTATTTTTGGTTTAAGCATTAGACACCGTTTTACCTGCACACTGCCTCCCACTGTCGTCTGCATATTGTGATCACGACAAACATCTACAAAGCAATTAGCTACCTGCTGCCACCTACTGATATGGAAGAGTATTACATGGTTACTCTGCCGAGCTCAAGACAGCACAGGCCCTCAACAACGGCACATCTGCGGTTTGCAAAAAAATATTTTTAACCCAAATAGGTGAAATTACATAATCTCACACGGCACACCAGACTAGTGTGCCGTGGCACAGTGGTTGAAAAACACTGCACTACAGTACACACAGTAGATTATCCTTCACATCTAACTATTACTTTTTATGAGTAGTACACTTTATTTCATACTGTAACTCATTGAGACAGTATATACTTTTTGGACTACAACTACAGTACATACATTTACAGTATGTGTGAAAAGTATTTGTCTTGTAATCTTGGAATATTTCTTCTGTCAATTGGAGTGTAACTAATGTAGTGGCCAGTCATTGTTGGAAGTTCTACCACTTCATTCTGGAATTTGATGTTTTTTCCTTTTCTTTCCAACCAATTGAGCATTTTTGAAGAAGTGATTAGTCATTGGTGAGGAAACCCACACGTGTGTGGAACAACACAGTAAAAGTATGTAAGTACACACAATGGGTATTGTGTAGCGTGTAGTTATCTGCATACTTGTACGTTTCCCTGAACAGGAAACTGTCACAATGCCTCATAAATTGTTCTGCTCCATCAATGACAGAGAACGGAAAAGTTTCATGTTTACTTTAGGATGGCCGACCAGAAAAACAAGCTGGAATAAAATATCATTAACAGCATGTTCATACCTTACATACCATACTTTACATGTTATATATTATAACCTGTATACTTTATTTAACATACTAGACGTTGCATATTGTGATACCATACTTTAAATGTTATACTTTACATATTACTGTATACATTACACAATATACTTTACGTATTATACTTTACATACTGTGCATTACATACTGTGCTTTTCGTTTTACTCAATAAATTACATATTATACATTACATATGGTTTACATACTATACTTAACATACTTTACACACTTTACTTTACACATTATGTTTTGAGTATATATTTACATATTACACTTTAGATATACATATGTTATATTATACTTTACATATTATACTTCAAATACTTCACATACTATATCTAAGTATGATATTTTACATATTATACATTACATAGCCTTAACATATTAAGGCTAGTTGGGAGAGTGGCCGTGCCAGCAACCTTAGGGTTCCTGGTTCAATCCCCACCTTCTACCAACCTAGTCACGTCCGTTGTGTCCTTGAGCAAGACACTTCACCCTTGCTCCTGATGGCCAGCTCCCGCCATCAGTGTGTGAATGTGTGTGTGAATGGGTGGATGTGGAAATAGTGTCAAAGCGCTTTGAGTACCTTGAAGGTAGAAAAGCGCTATACAAGTATAACCCATTTATCATTTATTTTATTTATCATTTAAGTATTATAATTTACATATTGTATTTTACATATAAAACGTTATATATTATACATTAATGTAACATATTATACTTTATATATTATACATTAATGTAGCATATTATACTTTACATATTACACATTGAATACTATGATTTACATATTATACATTATCAATTGTACATTACATATTATATATATATGTTATACACTATGTCTTATACTTTACATATCATATTATACATACTATGCATTACATATACTGTATTTTTCGGACCATAGGATTATAAAGTGCCCTGCCGATGAGCGGGTCTATTCAGGCTTATTTTCATAGAAAAAGCACAAGGGATTATAAAGCGCATTACAGGGCTTTTCTACATTTTAAACACTTTTTCTTGTGGTCTACCTAACATGTAATGGTGTTTATTTTGTCAAATTGTTGCATAGTTTATGTTTTACAGGCCATTTTCAAGTCGCTTTCTGACTGTCTCTTCAGGTTGCGCCGTTTTGTGGGCTGTCTTATTGATGTGGACGTCATCTTTGTTGGACCAGTGGTTTTTAGCGCTTCCATAGCGAGTCTACTGACAGATAAAGAATCTCGGTATTGTCTTCAACCCAACTCTGTGTCAGGTTTATACACTGATGACATCTATTAAACAGATGAGAAGCAAGGAATCATGCAGAGACAGAGTTCAATTTGGCTCAATGAGGAGACACGTGTTTTGGGCTGTATTCTAGTTACAGATCCAAACTACGTTCTAAAAGTCCAGCCCGCATGCTTCCTCTATTTATTTGGAAGGTCCCTGGTTACATCACTGAAGCTGTCGCTGAGGGAAGGGGGTAATCTCGACAACTCCAGTTAGACACAATATATGATTATACAAAAATGCAAATGTGTTGATATCCACCGCCGACGCTGAGATTATTATTCATGCGTTCGTTACGTCTCGTCTTGATCACTGATATTATTTTCGGGTCTCCTTATGTCTAGCATTAAAAGATTACAGTTGGTACAAAATGGGGCTGCTGGACTTTTGACAAGAACAAAAAAGTTTGATCATATTACGCCTATACTGGCTCACCTGTACTGGCTTCCTGTGCACTTAAGATGCGACTTTAAGGTTTTACTACTTACGTATGAAATACTACACGGTCTAGCTCCATCCTATCTTGCTGATTGTATTGTACCATATGTCCTGGCCAGAAATCTGCGTTATAAGAACCCTGGCTTATTAGTGATTCCCAGAGCCCAAAAAAAGTCTGCGGGAATAGAGTGTTTTTTATTCGGCTCCGGTACTCTGGAATGCTCTCACACATGCTACCTCAGTAGAAGCATTTAAGTCCCATCTTAAACTCATTTGTATACTCTAGGCTTTAAATACACCCCTTTTTAGACCAGTTGATCTGCCGTCTCTCTTTTCTGCTCTACCCCACTTTCCAGTTAACAGGTAACCACGGATAAGCCTCCACAGAGGAGGCGCTCGATGTTCCAAGTCGGGATCCATGATGGACCACTCCTCTTTGCATCAGTTGGTGACGTCTCTGCGCTGTTGACTTCTTGACTGGTTTCCCAATGGACTGGATTTTCACATGAAGTCGGGACTCAGGGTGACCACTCCTTATGCATTAGTCGGTGATGGCTCTGCGCCCCGACGTGTCTACATGCAAAAAGATCACCTGCTGGCCCCACACTATGGACTGGACTCTCACATTATTAACCGTATCCACTCGGCATCCATTGCACCGGTCACCCAGGGGTGATCCCCACATCTGCAGTCCCTTCCAGGGTGTGACGATCTGTCACTTCATTTCTGTTTGTGCTTCTTTGTTTTGTATTTACTTCCCATCAGTGCTCTTATTTTGTTTTCATTTCCTGCTATTCCTGCTGAGCGCTGTGTTTTTCCCCTAACCTGCTGTTGATTGGCAGCCGGTCCACACCTGCTGCCAATCAGCATGTTCCTATTTATGCCTGTCTCGCGCACTCCTCAGTGCTCGAGGACTGATTTATGTTTGGACCTTTATGCACGACTGCTTCATCTCCTCTGTTCGAATTATACTAAAATCATCTTACCTGCTCTTCGTGCCCCCGGTTCCTGCATCTTGTGGTCACTACTACGGCAGCCATGCGGGTTTGTGACACAGGGTTTCTAATTGTTCCAATTGTGTTGGGTTGTTTCTTGCCCTGATGTGGGATCTGAGCCAATGATGTTGTTGTGACTTGTGCAGCCCTTTGAGACATTTGTGATTAAGGGCTATTGATTGATTGATTGATATAAGTTAGAACTGTGCGTTACTTTATATTAAAAATGGCAGCAGCAGAGGACAAATACTTATTGTCAATGGCATTGGCGCGGACTACAATGGTTGATTAGTGCACATTTTTGGGAACATGTGCCCATCCCATTTACATAACAGCAGGTACCAATAGGTAAGAAAAGTCGGTTTTACATAATATTTTGAAACAAAACACCAGATAATATGTCTTCTAATAGGTGCCATTTCAGGGTCCTTACACACACACCACAATAATACCCATATGTTGAAGCACAGTATGTCTGACTACGGTAGCCATATTGCTCCGCGTTCCATCAACCGGTGTGGCTTTGTAGCTTACCAAAGTCATACTAAAACATTTTGACAGATTTTTGAGCGCCATTTGTAATGTTCTATATTCTCAATAAAACGAGAGGCTTGCTGATGAGAGACGGCCTTCACCCTAACCAGGAAGGCGCCATCATCCTGACTAGGAACATAGACTACTGTTTGAGTCACACTTGACTAACTACACTAGAGCAAGCCCGGTCACAGGCAATTACAGAGTCTGCTAATCCGGGTGAGGAGTCAGTTAAACTAGAACTAGCCAGCGCCAGGCTGGATAATCCATGCACACATAGCAATTCCCTTAGAATAATACACAACTCACATAATGTGTTTTCTGTTGTGACTGTGTCAGAGGTAGACATGCATTCTACTGAGGTGGCAAATTATGATGCGTTCAATTTATCGCAGCACCAAGCAAACAATCTGAAAATTCCCGTGATATCAATTCCTAGATATGTTCGAAACTATTTAAAGTGCACTACGCATAATAAACACAACATTATTAATATTGCTACTACGGATAATTTCAACAAAAACACATATGTGGTCCTCTACAAGGTTTCTCATAGTCATTCACACCGACGTTCCACTGGGGTGAGTTTTCCTTGCCCTTATGTCGGCTCTGTACCGAGGATGTCGTTGTGGCTTGTGCAGCCCTTTGAGACACTTGTGATTTAGGGCTATATAAATAAACATTGATTGATTGATTGATTGATACTGTTCTTAATGTAAAATACTTTCCATACTATACTTTCCATACTTTACTTTGCATATTATACTTATTATTATTATACCCCCATTATTTGTACACCAATGCAAACTCGGTAACAGTTTAGTGTTGCCAATCAACCTATATATATATATATATATATATATATATATATATATATATATATATATATATATATATATATATATATATATATATACAATATACATGTATATATATATATATATATATATATATATATATATATATATATATATATATATATATATATATATATATATATATATATATATATATATATATATATATATATATATATATATATATATATATATATATATATATATATATATATTCAGTAAAGGCCAAAAGTTTAAACACACCTTCTCATTCAATGTGTTTTCTTTATTTTCATGACTATTTACATCATAGATTGTCACTGAAGGCATCACAACTATGATTGAACACATGTGGAGTTATGTACTAAACAAAAAAAGGGGAAATAACTGAAAACATGTTTTATATTCTAGTTTCTTCAAAATAGCCACACTTTGCTCTTATTACTGCTTTGCACACTCTTGGCATTCTCTCGATGAGCTTCAAGAGGTAGTCACCTGAAATGGTTTTCACTTCACAGGTGTGCCTTATCACGGTTGATTAGTGGAATTTATTGCTTTATCAATGGGGTTGGGACCATCAGTTGTGTTGTGAATGAGAAGGTGTGTCCAAACTTTTGGCCTGTACTGTATATATATATAAATATATATATATATATATATATATATATATATATATATATATATATATATATATATATATATATATATATATATATATATACATATATATATATATATATATATATATATATATATATATATATATATATATATATATATATATATATATATATATATATATATACATATATTGAGGAGGCGTTAGTCAGTGTTCAGTCATATGTAGATTTTACTGCAGTTTATTTAGTACTATGAGTTGCAGTAACCACTTAGTTACAGTGAGTGCAGACACTCTGGGGTTTTGTCCACAACAAATGCGTGTATTTGGCATTCTTGAGCGAGATGATTGCCAGACAGACTGAAGGTGCTAATTACAACGCGCCATGAAGACTATAAATAAACATCACTCACTATTCGTTGGCCTGTGTTGTATAGGGATCACCAATGTTAATTTGACAGCAGCTTTTAATTTTGACGAAAATGTTGAGTTTTAATCATATTTTAGTCACTTAAATTTATATAGTTTTAGTTTAGTTTTAGTTCACTAAATTTCTCGACATTTTAGTCGACTAAAATTAAAATGTAGCTTTATTGTCTGTTTCTACATGAAAAACACGAAATTGGTCTTTCTCCATCCCAAGATATTTAAACTCTGTACCTGCTCCACCTGCTGACCTTGTATGCATAGCGGTTGGAACAGGTGCTCTGGGTTTTTCTCTCTGGATCTGCTGCACAGCTCCTTTGTTTTTGATATATTGAGTTCTAATGAGCCTTTCGGCAAACGTTTGGACCAAAGTATGTACTTCCTGCTGGTACTATGTCATCGCATGCGATAACCGTACCAGCCGAGTGGATACGGTTAATAATGTGAGAATCCAGTCCATAGTGGGGCCAGCAGGGGATCCTCTTGCATGTAGACATGTCACGGCGCGTAGAGTGGTCCATCCTGGGTTCCGACTTTGAACAGGTAGCGCATCATCTGTGGTCACCTAATAACCTCTCCACGTAGGAGAGTGGGGTAGAGCAGAAAAGAGACAACAGATTAACTGGTCCAAAAGGAGCGTATTTAAAGGCTAGGGTGTATAAATGAGTTTTAAGATTAGACTTAAATGCTTCTACTGAGGTAGCATCTCTAACTGTTACCGGTAGGGCATTCCAGAGTACTGGAGCCAGAATAGAAAACACTCTAAAGCCTGCAGATTTTTTTTGGGCCCTGTGAGTCACTAATAAGCCAGAGTTCTTAGAACGCAGATTGGTACATATGGTACAATACAATCAGCAAGATAGGATGAAGATAGACGGTTTGATATTTTATACGTAAGTAGTAAAACCTTAAAGTTGCATCTTAAATGCACAGGAAGCCAGTGCAGGTGAGCCAGTATACGCATAATATGATCAAACTTGTTCGTTCTTGTCAAAAGAGTAACAGCCGCATTTTGTACCAACTTTAATCTTTTAAGGCTAGACATAGGGAGACCCAAAAATAGTACGTTACAGTAATCGAGACGAGACGTAACGAATGCATGAATAATGATTTCGGTGTCGGTGGTGGACAAAATGGGACACATTTTAGAGATATTTCGGAGATGAAAGAAGGCTGTTTTAGTGAAACTCTTAATGTGTGACTCAATTAAGAGAGTTGGGTCGAAGATAATACTGAGATTCTTTACCGAGTCGCCTTGTGTAATTGTTTTGTTGTCAAACGTTAAGGTGGTTTTATTAAATAGGTGTCGGTGTCTAGCAGGACTGATAATCAGCATTTCCGTTTTCTTGGCGTTAAGTTGCAAAAAATAGCTGGACATCCTTTGTTTAATTTAATTCAGACACGCCTCCAGGTGACTACAATCTGGCGTGTTTTAGTCAGCTTTAGGGGCATGTAGAGTTGGGTGTCATCAGCATAACAGTGAAAGCTAACACATTATTTGCGTATGATGTCATCTAGCGGCAGCATGTAGATGCTGAAGAATGCAGGGCCAAGAACCGAACCCTGTGGAACTCTGCACGTTACCTTAACATACTCTGAGGTCACATTGTTATGGGAGACACACTGCATCCTGTCAGTAAGATAGGCGTTAAATCAAGAAAAGGCTAAGTTTGACATACCAATATGTGGATCCAGTTTGTCTGATAGGCCAGCTTACAGTAATATCCACACTGCTCTTTCCATACACTTGCACAGGATTGAGGTCAGGGCCACTGGCCTGTAGTCTTTAGCTCCTTAGGTCTTGCTTTTTTGGGGTATGGAATGATGGTGGATTCCTTCCATTGGTATATAAAGTATAACGGATAACGCATCTTTGAAGTTGTCTTGAAACCACGTTTATACAGGTTATTGCAGAGCTTCTGAAAAACTAAATTCACAACAAGACCGGCACTCCATGAATATTTATGTAAGTACATTTCACACTAACCTTACTGTGTGTTACTATTTCTATTATTATTATTATTATTATTGGAGTGTGCACAATTGGCGTCGAAGCCACTGTTCCGTTTAAATACAGCAGCCAGTGGTATAAACCTAGAACGTATAATGACAAATTTGGTCTTTTGGGTTGTCAAGGTGTGCAATTAATAGCTGAACAGTGTGGCGGACACATTTCTTAAAATGCACTGCGTGGGTTTGTTATTACATTGTTGGGTAAGCTCGTCTATGGTCTACTGCAAAATTAGTGGTAGAGTGAGCAGTCTTACTGTACCGTCTACCATTTTTAATAGTTGCAGTAATACAGTACAGTATGAGTAATTTCCAAATAGCTTCAACCTAATTATTGTTGCGTAGATGTCCGGATGATTAGCCTGCAGATGGTGCTTCAAATTGGTTGTATTTTTAGCGGAGAAAATCTTCTTCCACTTATTGTCCGTGGTTGACAATGTGTCTTGTTGTTCACCATGGAAAAGGTGAAGTGCGTCCATATGTCTTCTCTTCTCTTTCTTCCAGGTGTAGAAGACATATTGTACTGATGTGTGTAACTGTGTGTGCAGTATATGTTGCAGCTAGTGTTACATATACTGTACTATTGTACATGGTCATTGGGATTTGTTATATATTGTATATATTATATAAAAATATAATATAATATAATAATATAATATATCAGTATATATTATATACTGTATATATAATATGTAAATATTACATATATGTTATATTTGATATTACTACTATGGTACATTTTTAGTATACTTTATACCTTATACTTTATATATTTCCATGCTTACCCTTTCCATCCTTTGTAACTGAGTTACTGTGTGGAACAATTTCCCTTGTGGATCAATACAATTTGTCTAAGTTTAAAACTAACAATAGTCTTGTTTTTTTTGTAAAAAATCCAAACACCATGCCCTACAATGACAGTAGTTCTGGTTGGATCCCCTCAGTGATTCCCCCACCCTCTCCCACATGCAACTGTGTTTGGATACATTCCCAACTTGTCCCACACGCCTAAAGATGAAATTGAATATGATTGGATTTTATCTCTGTCAACATTTCCGTGTTGTTTTTATTTGTTGACTGAATTGTCAGGTAATTTCATCATTGTTTTAGTCAACGTGCATTTGTTTTGATTAGATATCGTCCTATTTTAGTCAGGGGAAAGTAGGTTGTTGTAGTCAATAACCAAGACGAAAATATTATAATGTATATAATAAGTATGTGTTTAGTTGGATCTGTTCAACGCTCAGCTGCTGTGGAGTTTGACGTGAGCGCAGGCAGGAGGGCAGCAGTTGCTCCAGTGGACTCCAGCCAGGCACAGACAACACAGGGCTCAGGAGGTCAAATTATAGAACCCACACCTCAAGTCTGAGGGAAGGCCAGACGGCACCGACAACAACAACAAAGACAAAAGTCAGGTGGCTAATGAGAGCCTACGTCAGCTGCTCTCCGTTCTAAAAGTCAGATTTGAAGACAGTCATGTACTTATCAAGTACAAAACCCAAAACCAGTGAAGTTGGCACGTTGTGTAAATCGTAAATAAAAACAGAATACAATTATTTGAAAATCCTTTTCAACCTATATTCAATTGAATAGACTGCAAAGACAAGACACTTAATGTTCGAACTGGAAAACGTTGTTATTTTTTGCAAATATTAGCTCATTTGGAATTTGATGCCTGCAACATGTTTAAAAAAAACTGGCATTTGGGGAAAAAGACTGAGAAAATTAAGGAATGCTCATCAAACACAACACAGGTGAACAGGCTAATTGGGAACAGGTGGGTGCCATGATTGGGTATAAATGCAGCTTCCATGCAGCTCAGTCATTCACAAACAAGGATGGGGCGAGGGTCACCACTTTGTGAACAAATGCGTGAGCAAATTGTTTAAGAACAACATTTCTCAACCAGCTATTGCAAGGAATTTAGGGATTTCACCATCTATGGTCCGTAATATCATCAAAACGTTCAGAGAATCTGGAGAAATCACTGCACGTAAGCGGCCGGACCGAAAACCAACATTAAATATCTTTGACCTTCGATCCCTCAGGCGGAACTGCATCAAAAACCAACATCAGTGTCTAAAGGACATCACCACATGGGCTCAGGAACCCTTCAGAAAACCACTGTCAGTAACTACAATTTGTCGCTACATCTGTAAGTGCAAGTTAAAACTCTATTATGCAAAGTGAAAGCCATTTATCAACAACACCCAGAAACGTCGCCAGCTTCGCTGTGCCCAAACTCATCTGAGATGGACTGATGCAAAGTGGAAACGTGTTCTGTGGTCTGACGGGTCCACATTTCAAATTGTTTTTGGAAACTGTGGACGTCGTGTCCTCCGGAACAAAGAGGAAAAGAACCATCCAGATTGTTCTAGGCACAAAATTCATAAGCCAGTATCTGTGATGGTATGGGGGTGTATTAGTGCCCAAGGCATGGGTAACTTACACATCTGTGAAGGCACCATTAATGCTGATAGCTGTATACAGGTTTTGTAGCAACATATGTTGCCATCCAAGCAATGTTATCATGGACGACCCTGCTTATTTCAGCAAGACAATGCCAAGCCATGTGTTACAACAGCGTGGCTTCATAGTAAAAGATTGCGGGTACTAGACTGGCCTGCCTGTAGTTCAGACCGGTCCCCCATTGAAAATGTGTGGCGCAATATGAAGCCTAAAATACCACAACGGGGACACCAGACTGTTGAACAACTTAAGCTGTACATCAAGCAAGCATGGGAAAGAATTCCACCTGAAAAGCTTAAAAAATTGGTCTCCTCAGTTCCCAAACGTTTACTGAGTGTTGTTAAAAGGAAAGGCCATGTAACACAGTGGTAAAATTGCCCCTGTGCCATATTTTTTGCAATCTGTTGCTGCCATTAAATCCTAAATTAATGATCATTTGCAAAAAAAACAAGTTTCTCAGTTCGAAAATTAAATATCTTGTCTTTGCAGTATATTCAATCGAATATAAGTTGAAAATGATTTACAAATAATTGAATTATGTTTTTCTTTACGAACTACACAACGTGTCAGCTTCACTGGTTTTGGGTTTTGTACTTTATTCAGTACTAGCAGTACTACTGTACACAATTCATCAGACTAAACAGAGAAACGTATATAAATAACTTTATAATGTAATGTATTGCAATCAATCATTTTCATCAAAGCATCAATAAGTTGGACTAAACCATTTAAAACTCTAAATAGTAGTATTTTTAACATCATTATTATCACCAAACAGCAACAACACAATATTAAAACATGCACTCACTTCCTGTTCAGTGCAAAATAAGCTTCAAAATAAAAGCATTGCAATATTAATTTGTCACTTAACCTCACCAAAAAGCCAATGGATGACAACAAGTCTTCGATGCACATTGTGTACTGGTGGAAACTAGGATGTTGTGTCCAAAGAATGTTTCATGAGTACAGGAAGGGGAAATGAGTGCATTAAAGTGGATGTAAACATGACTCATTACAGCAACAGAGGAATAATCCTTTGTGTGATGACTGTATTAGGAAATATGAATATTTACATGCTGGAAATAAGAGCAGTTTAATGTTTTGTGTAACCACAATTAGGTGATACGTACAGTATATATTTGTATCTCACTGTACAGTTTTTTTTCATATTATAAAGTACAGTATTTATTTATATTACAATGTACAGAATTATTTTATAATATAATGTACAGTATTTATTTATATTACAAGGTACCGTGTATATGTATATTATAATGTACAGTATTTATTTATTTATATGACAATGTACATTAATTATTTATATTTCACTATACACTATTTATTCATATTATAAGGTGCAATATTTATTTATTTATTTACAGTATATTACAATGTACATCATTTATTCATATTATAAGGTGCAATACTTATTTAATTATTTATATTACAAAGTACATTATTTATTAATCTTATAGTATACCTATTTATTTATTTATTTGTATTCTATTAGAATGTACAGTATTAATGTACATTCTAATAGACCATACGTCTATTAGAAAGTACTTACAGTATTAATGTACATTCTAATAGACCGCTGCAATGGATGTCGAGTGGATATGGTTAATAACGTGAGAGTCCAGTCCATATTGGGGCCAGCAGGGGAGTGTTCATATGGATATCAAAATCCCCCATTATAATTATATTATCTGCATGCAATTCACTGCCAGAAGGCAATAAATAACAGCCAGCTAGAGAGGTAGCGGTATGACAGACCTCATAGTAAGCACCTCAAATGATTTATATTTATTGCTTATATTTACTGCTAAGGTTAAGATTTTCATTGGATATTTGTGTGATCGCTCCACCCCTTTCAAGGGGACGGGCAACATGTGCACTCGTATAATTAGGAGGAGATGCCTCGTTAAGCGGGACAAATGCATCTGGTTTCACTAAGACATTAAGATTGTTGTCTCTAATGACCTCATTAACAATGATCTGATGTTTAAAAAGTCCATATTATAGGTAGTGGGCTGTTTTGAGGAATTATTGTTAATTGTATCCGTAGTACTGATATTAATAACGTTACGTCTATTTTGCGTAGTGCGCCTTAAATAATTCCGATCACATCTAGGAATTGATATGATGGGGATCTTGAGATTGTTTGCTTGGTGCTGCGATAGATTTAATGCAGCATAATTTTCCACATCAGTAGAATGCATGTCCACCTCTGGCGCAGTCACTACAGACAAAACATTATGTGAGTTATGTATTATTCTACGAGAAATGCTATGTGTACACAAAATTTTCCAGCCTGGCGCTGGTTAGTTCTAGCTTAAATGACTCCTCACCCGGGCTAACAGACAATGTAATTGCCTGAGTCCCAGCTTGCTCTTGTGTAATTAGTCATGTGTGACTCAAATAGTAATTCATATTTCTGAAAGGAGTGATGACACCTTCCCAGTTAGGGTGAAGGCCGTCCCAATTATCAACAAATGTTAGTCCCTGTTCTCTACAAAAACTAGTCAGCCACTTGTTAAGCGGGACTAATCTGCTATACTTCTCATCATTGCCTCTCGCATGCAGAGGGCCCGAGACCAGTACTCGATGCCGGCACATCTGTCTAGCAAGATTACAAGTCCAAGCTGTGTTCCTCTTTGTAATCTTTGAGTGTCTCATCCTAGTGTCATTGAAGCCGACGTCTACAACTATGTTCGCGTAGCTAGTGGTGTTTTAGCTTGTCGTACGTTTACTCGGCCTGTTGCGAGTCAAATCCCTAAGACTAGCTTCAATATCGGGTGCCCGGGAATACACTTAATTATGGCTGGGGTACTAGGCTGTATGTTTTGGGTGATAGGGTCCCCTATGACTAAGGTGTGGTGTCCGGTAGACTGGGGTATAGGACTAGCTAAAGGTCTAAATTTCATATGCGTCTCAACCAATTCACTGTGGCTTGTAGGCCGCTTAGGGTTGCTAGTCAGATCGCTACAGCTAACGCTAGCAAACGTGTACGCGGCGTCTCAAAGTACGCATTTACAATGTACAGTACTAATTTACAATGTACAGTATTTATTCATACTTCATTCATAGTATTCATAAAATTATGATGTACATCACTTTTTAAATTTATATTTCAATGTACAGTATTAATTTATATTTAATTGACCTGATTGCCCAGAAGACAGTGGAGATGATCATGGACTTCAGGAAAGTCACATCCCCACCCTCCCCCCTCACCCTGATTGACTCGCCCACCCCCGTCTCCATCGTGGACTCCTTCCATTTCTTGGGCACCACCATCACCCAGGACCTCAAGTGGAAGCCAACCATCAGCTCGCTCATCAAGAAGGCCCAGCAGAGCATGTACTTCCTGCGGCAGTTGAAGAAACTCAAGGTGCCGACCGAGATGCTGGTGCAGTTCTACTCAGCCATCATGGAGTCCATCCTCACCTCCTCCATCACCGTGTGGTTCCCCGGCGACTGCAGCGCATCGTACGTGCTGCTGAGAAGGTGATTGGCTGCAGGCTCCCATCCCTCCAGGACCTGTTCTACTCCAGGACCAGGAGGCGTGTGGGTCGGATCACAGCTGACTCTTCTCACCCTGGACACAAACTATTTTCCCCTCTCCCCTCAGGCAGGAGACTACGGTCCATCCAGACCCACACATCCCGCCGCCTGAACAGTTTTTTCCTCTCGGTCATCAGACACCTGAACAATGACAAGATCTGATAGCTCAGTCACAGCTCATGTTATTCTATTCTGTGTTATATGTTAGACTTCCTTTTTATTGTCATTCAAATTTGAACTTAACAGCACAGATAAGAACAAAATGTCGTTACATAAGCTCATGGTAGTGCAGGATAAAAAAGCAATAAGGTGCATATATAAATAAATAAATATATACAAATACATATATATAAACTAAATAAATATATATAAATAAATAAATAGATTACTGTACAGATAAATATATTGCACTTTTCCACATGCGTCCACGTTTATGGATGTATGTTATATTGTCTTTTTTATTACAGCGAGTTAATCCATTTTGGGGGGAGTTGAGGGGATATGTTAATTATGATGCGTTCAAGAGTCTTACGGCCAGAGGGAAGAAGTTGTTACAGAACCTGGAGGTTCTGCTTTGGAGGCTGCGGAACCTCTTTCTAGAGTCCAGCAGTGAAAACAGTCCTTGGTGGGGGTGGGAGGAGTCTTTGCAGATTTTCTGAGCCCTGGTCAGGCAGCAGCTTTTTGCGATCTCCTGGATAGGAGGAAGAGGAGTCCTGATGATCTTTTCCGCCGTCCTCACCACTCTCTGGAGAGACTTCCAGTCTGAGGCATTGCAGGCTCCAGTCCAGACAGAGATGCTGTCGGTCAGCAGGTTCTCTATAGTGCCTCTGTAGAATGTGGTGAGAACGGGGGGAAGGGAGCTGTGCTCTTTTCATCCGACGCTGCTGAGCTCTTTTTACAAGAGCTCCGGTGTGTAGGGACCAGGTTATATTGTCAGTTATCTGCACCCCCAGGAACTTGGTGCTGCTTACTATCTCCCCCGCTGTGCCGTTGATGTAGAGTGGAGCGTGGCTGGACTGGTGCTTCCTGAAGTCAACGATGATCTCCTTGGTCTTGTTGACATTCAGGACCAGGTTGTTGGTTCTGCACCAGTCAACCAGATGTGTCACCTCCTCCCTGTAGTCCATGTCATTGTTGTCACGGATGAGGCCCACTACTGTCGTGTCGTCCGCATACTTCACAATGTGGTTAGTAGTGGACCTGGCGCAGCAGTCATGAGTCATCAAAGTGAACAGCAGCGGACTCAGGACGCAGCCCTGGGGGGAGCCGGTGCTCAGGGAGATGGCACTGGAGGTGTTGTTGCCCACTCTCAGAGTGGGCAACAACACGTGTTTTATGTTGCATGATTACACCAAGAAAAATTCCTAGTTTGTGAACCCGTTCTCAAACAATGGCAATAAAAACTATTCTGATTCTGATTCTGATTCTGATTGTACAATATTTATTTACTGTATAATATACAGTATTTATGATATTGTACATTATTTATTCATATTACAATCTGCAGAATTTATTTGTATTTCACTGTAGACTATTTATTTATATTATAATGTATAGTATTCATTTTTCATATTACAATGCACATTATTTATTTATATTTCACTGTACACTATTTTGTATGTTATAATGTACAATATTTATTTATTTATTTATATTACCATTCATCCATCTTCTTCCGCTTATCCGAGGTCGGGTCGCGGGGGCAGCAGCTTAAGCAGGGAAGCCCAGACTTCCCTCTCCCCAGCCACTTCGTCCAGCTCCTCCCGGGGGATCCCGAGGCGTTCCCAGGCCAGCCGGGAGACATAGTCTTCCCAACGTGTCCTGGGTCTTCCCCGTGGCCTCCTACCGGTCGGACGTGCCCTAAACACCTCCCTAGGGAGGCGTTCGGGTGGCATCCTGACCAGATGCCCAAACCACCTCATCTGGCTACTCTCGATGTGGAGGAGAAGCGGCTTTACTTTGAGCTCCCCCCGGATGGCAGAGCTTCTCACCCTATCTCTAAGGGAGAGCCCCGCCGCCCGGCGGAGGAAACTCATTTCGGCCGCTTGTACCCGTGATCTTGTCCTTTCGGTCATAACCCAAAGCTCATGACCATAGGTGAGGATGGGAACGTAGATCGACCGGTAAATTGAGAGCTTTGCCTTCCGGCTCAGCTCCTTCTTCACCACAACGGATCGATACAGCGTCCGCATTACTGAAGACGCCGCACCGATCCGCCTGTCGATCTCACGATCCACTCTTCCCTCACTCGTGAACAAGACTCCAAGGTACTTGAACTCCTCCACTTGGGGCAGGGTCTCTTCCGCAACCCGGAGATGGCACTCCACCCTTTTCCGGGCGAGAACCATGGATTCGGACTTGGAGGTGCTGATTCTCATCCCAGTCGCTTCACACTCAGCTGCGAACCGATCCAGCGAGAGCTGAAGATCCTGGCCAGATGAAGCCATCAGGACCACATCATCTGCAAAAAGCAGAGACCTAATCCTGCAGCCACCAAACCAGATCCCCTCAACGCCTTGACTGCGCCTAGAAATTCTGTCCATAAAAGTTATGAACAGAATCGGTGACAAAGGGCAGCCTTGGCGGAGTCCAACCCTCACTGGAAACGTGTCCGACTTACTGCCGGCAATGCGGACCAAACTCTGGCACTGATCATACAGGGAGCGGACCGCCACAATCAGACAGTCCGATACCCCATACTCTCTGAGCACTCCCCACAGGACTTCCCGAGGGACACGGTCGAATGCCTTCTCCAAGTCCACAAAACACATGTAGACTGGTTGGGCAAACTCCCATGCACCCTCAAGGACCCTGCCGAGAGTATAGAGCTGGTCCACAGTTCCACGACCAGGACGAAAACCACACTGTTCCTCCTGAATCCGAGGTTCGACTATCCGGCGTAGCCTCCTCTCCAGCACACCTGAATAGACCTTACCGGGAAGGCTGAGGAGTGTGATCCCACGATAGTTAGAACACTTCTTAAAGAGAGGAACCACCACCCCGGTCTGCCAATCCAGAGGTACCGCCCCCGATGTCCACGCAATGCTGCAGAGTCTTGTCAACCAAGACAGCCCCACAGCATCCAGAGCCTTAAGGAACTCCGGGCGGATCTCATCCACCCCCGGGGCCTTGCCACCGAGGAGCTTTTTAACTACCTCAGCAACCTCAGCCCCAGAAATAGGAGAGCCCACCACAAATTCCCCAGGCACTGCTTCCTCATAGGAAGACGTGTTGGTGGGATTGAGGAGGTCTTCGAAGTATTCCCTCCACCGATCCACAACATCCGCAGTCGAGGTCAGCAGAACACCATCCTCACCGTACACTGTGTTGATAGTGCACTGCTTCCCCTTCCTGAGGCGGCGGATGGTGGTCCAGAATCGCTTCGAAGCCGTCCGGAAGTCGTTTTCCATGGCTTCCCCGAACTCCTCCCATGTCCAAGTTTATGCCTCCGCGACCGCCGAAGCCGCACACCGCTTGGCCTGTCGGTACCTGTCCGCTGCCTCAGGAGTCCTATGAGCCAAAAGAACCCGATAGGACTCCTTCTTCGGCTTGACGGCATCCCTCACCGCCGGTGTCCACCAACGGGTTCTAGGATTACCGCCACGACAGGCACCAACTACCTTGCGGCCACAGCTCCAATCAGCCGCCTCGACAATAGAGGTGCGGAACATGGTTCATTCGGACTCAATGTCCAGCACCTCCCTCGTGACATGTTCAAAGTTCTTCCGGAGGTGGGAATTGAAACTCTCTCTGACAGGAGACTCTGCCAGACGTTCCCAGCAAACCCTCACAATGCGTTTGGGCCTGCCAGGTCTGTCCGGCATCCTCCCCCACCATCGCAGCCAACTCACCACCAGGTGGTGATCGGTAGAAAGCTCCGCCCCTCTCTTCACCCGAGTGTCCAAAACATGAGGCCGCAAATCCGACGACACAACTACAAAGTCGATCATGGAACTGCGGCCTAGGGTGTCCTGGTGCCAAGTGCACATATGGACACCCTTATGTTTGAACATGGTGTTCGTTATGGACAATCTGTGACGGGCACAAAAGTCCAATAACAAAACACCGCTCGGGTTCAGATCCGGGCAGCCATTCTTCCCAATCACGCCTCTCCAGGTTTCACTGTCGCTGCCAACATGAGCGTTGAAGTCCCCCAGTAGAACGAGGGAATCACCCGGGGGAGCACTCTCAAGTACTCCCTCGAGTGAATCCAAAAAGGGTGGGTACTCTGAGCTACGGTAAGGCGCGTAAGCGCAAACCACAGCTCTGAGCCGGGGGGCAACAAGAATTGCCCACCCCAGCCCGTCGCCTCTCACTGCCGGCAACGCCAGAGTACAAGAGAGTCCAGTCCCTCTCGAGAGAACTGGTTCCAGAGTCCTTGCTGTGCGTCGTAACTTCTCCACCTCGCGCACTAGCTCAGGCTCCTTCCCCCCCAGCGAGGTGACGTTCCACGTCCCAAGAGCTAGCTTCTGTAGCCGAGGATCGGACCGCCAAGTGCCCTGCCTTCGGCTGCCGCCCAGCTCACATCACACCCGACCTCTATGACCCCTGCTATGGGTGGTGAGCCCATTGGAGGGGGAACCCACGTTGCCTCTTCGGGCTGTGCCCGGCCGGGCCCCATGGGGACAGGCCCGGCCACCAGGCGGTCGCCATCGTGCCCCACCTCCGGGCCTGGCTCCAGAGGGGGGCCCCGGTGACCCGCGTCTGGGCGAGGTAGATCTGGGTCCATAGTTTTTATTTCTCATTGAGGTCTTCGAGCTGCTCTTTGTCTGATCCCTCACCTAGGACCAGTTTGTCTTGGGAGACCCTACCAGGGGGCCTTTTCCCCTGGACAACGTAGCTCCTAGGATCATTGGGACACGCAAACTCCTCTACCACGGTAAGGTGGCAGCTCAGAGAGGAGTATTTATATTACACTGTACAGTATTTATTTATATTATGATGTACAATATTTAATCTAAATTACAATGTACAGTATTCATTTATATTTCATAGTATAGTATATTTTGTATTAAAATGTACAGTATTCACTATATGTATATGATAATATACAGTATTTATTTATCATACAATGTAGTGTATTTATCTATATTTCATTATACAGTATTTATTTATGTTACATTTTATAGAATGTATTTATATACTAATGTACACTACGTATTTACTGTATATTACAATGTAGAGTATTTATTTATATTTCACTGTACAGTATTTATTTATATTAGAGTCTGCAAAATGTGTTTACTTTTTATTACAAAGTACAGTTCAGTGTGTATCATTACACCGCAGCTGAGAAAACACGTCATTAAAGAACATCTGAATAAAACAAAGTATTTGCTACCAATTTCTGTAACTTTAACCCACAGTGTTTGTTTATTTGTGTTGCTATACTATGTAAGTCTCCTGTAATTTAGTCATCAAATTTACTAAATTCTCCTGTTTCCTGCACAAAAAGTACTTTAATGTGTGAGTTTATGTTAGTTATTGAAGTTATTGTCAAACGGGGAAGTTCATGTTGTCCGTCAGACTAAATATATATTGTAGAATATTTGCTGACGTGTCAAAGACATTCCATTAAAAGTGCTTGCATCGTTTAAAGTAGATTTTGTCATGTTTTTTGTAGAATGCAGCAGGACTGAAGCTTATCGGCTGGCAGTCGCCGGGCTTGGCGATTAGCGACTTATCTGCCATCCTGCACTGGAGGCTCGGCCCTGAGACAGGAAGGAAGCTTCAGACAGCAAGTGTGACTCACACACAGCACAGAGATGCTCTTGGCTCCAAAAAAATGCTTTTTCTTGTTGGACAGAGGAGCAGCATATCAAACATTCTGAAAAAAAAAGCTGTAGATCATCCTTCGAGATCACCTCACACTTTCTGCTGCTTTCTTTAAATAAAACACATATTTTTATCGAAAATATTTACAATTATTGCACATAAACAAAATTATTCTGACCGTAACTATGATACCTAATGCAAAAATAAAAAAAGCAAACACTTCTTGAATGATGCCAACATTCT